>NW_025727771.1:0-288832 GCF_021461385.2 Schistocerca piceifrons
TATTTTTTTACGTCGCCACACGTCCTATATCAAAGGCAAACTACGCTCACTGGGCCAGGCGGCGCGGCCCGGCGCGTCTCTGCTCTTCGTGTTTCAAATCATGCTGCATAAACGTCCGTAACTCCTCGATGCCTTCACTTTACAATTTTCAAACTCTGACACCGCCAAGCGACTACCGACCTCAGTCCGTGATATCAATTTCAGCTCGATACCACCTTACTGTCCCAGGCAAAAACGCACTCAAAGGCGCAAATGCAAACCGAAAAGAAAAACCGATTACACAAACTCACGCAAAAGCTACTTCTTCGTCACATGTAATTACAATTAACCACTTTCCGATACTCTCCTTTCATTCTACTGTGGAAACTAGTATTTTTTTACGTCGCCACCACGGTCCTATATCAAAGCAAACTACGCTCACTGGGCCAGGCGGCGCGGCCCGGCGCGTCTCTGCTCTTCGTGTTTCAAATCATGCTGCATAAACGTCCGTAACTCCTCGATGCCTTCACTTACAATTTTCAAACTCTGACACCGCCAAGCGACTACCGACCCTCAGTCCGTGATATCAATTTCAGCTCGATACCACCTTACTGTCCCAGGCAAAAACGCACTCAAAGGCGCAAATGCAAACCGAAAAGAAAAACCGATTACACAAACTCACGCAAAAGCTACTTCTTCGTCACATGTAATTACAAATTAACCACTTTCCGATACTCTCCTTTCATTCTACTGTGGAAACTAGTATTTTTTTACGTCGCCACACGGTCCTATATCAAAGCAAAACTACGCTCACTGGGCCAGGCGGCGCGGCCCCGGCGCGTCTCTGCTCTTCGTGTTTCAAATCATGCTGCATAAACGTCCGTAACTCCTCGATGCCTTCACTTACAATTTTCAAACTCTGACACCGCCAAGCGACTACCGACCTCAGTCCGTGATATCAATTTCAGCTCGATACCACCTTACTGTCCCAGGCAAAAACGCACTCAAAGGCGCAAATGCAAACCGAAAAGAAAAACCGATTACACAAACTCACGCAAAAGCTACTTCTTCGTCACATGTAATTACAAATTAACCACTTTCCGATACTCTCCTTTCATTCTACTGTGGAAACTAGTATTTTTTTACGTCGCCACACGGTCCTATATCAAAGCAAACTACGCTCACTGGGCCAGGCGGCGCGGCCCGGCGCGTCTCTGCTCTTCGTGTTTCAAATCATGCTGCATAAACGTCCGTAACTCCTCGATGCCTTCACTTACAATTTTCAACTCTGACACCGCCAAGCGACTACCGACCTCAGTCCGTGATATCAATTTCAGCTCGATACCACCTTACTGTCCCAGGCAAAAACGCACTCAAAGGCGCAAATGCAAACCGAAAAGAAAAACCGATTACACAAACTCACGCAAAAGCTACTTCTTCGTCACATGTAATTACAAATTAACCACTTTCCGATACTCTCCTTTCATTCTACTGTGGAAACTAGTATTTTTTTACGTCGCCACACGGTCCTATATCAAAGCAAACTACGCTCACTGGGCCAGGCGGCGCGGCCCGGCGCGTCTCTGCTCTTCGTGTTTCAAATCATGCTGCATAAACGTCCGTAACTCCTCGATGCCTTCACTTACAATTTTCAAACTCTGACACCGCCAAGCGACTACCGACCTCAGTCCGTGATATCAATTTCAGCTCGATACCACCTTACTGTCCCAGGCAAAAACGCACTCAAAGGCGCAAATGCAAACCGAAAAGAAAAACCGATTACACAAACTCACGCAAAGCTACTTCTTCGTCACATGTAATTACAAATTAACCACTTTCCGATACTCTCCTTTCATTCTACTGTGGAAACTAGTATTTTTTTACGTCGCCACACGGTCCTATATCAAAGCAAACTACGCTCACTGGGCCAGGCGGCGCGGCCCGGCGCGTCTCTGCTCTTCGTGTTTCAAATCATGCTGCATAAACGTCCGTAACTCCTCGATGCCTTCACTTACAATTTTCAAACTCTGACACCGCCAAGCGACTACCGACCTCAGTCCGTGATATCAATTTCAGCTCGATACCACCTTACTGTCCCAGGCAAAAACGCACTCAAAGGCGCAAATGCAAACCGAAAAGAAAAACCGATTACACAAACTCACGCAAAAGCTACTTCTTCGTCACATGTAATTACAAATTAACCACTTTCCGATACTCTCCTTTCATTCTACTGTGGAAACTAGTATTTTTTTACGGTCGCCACACGGTCCTATATCAAAGCAAACTACGCTCACTGGGCCAGGCGGCGCGGCCCGGCGCGTCTCTGCTCTTCGTGTTTCAAATCATGCTGCATAAACGTCCGTAACTCCTCGATGCCTTCACTTACAATTTTCAAACTCTGACACCGCCAAGCGACTACCGACCTCAGTCCGTGATATCAATTTCAGCTCGATACCACCTTACTGTCCCAGGCAAAAACGCACTCAAAAGGCGCAAATGCAAACCGAAAAGAAAAACCGATTACACAAACTCACGCAAAAGCTACTTCTTCGTCACATGTAATTACAAATTAACCACTTTCCGATACTCTCCTTTCATTCTACTGTGGAAACTAGTATTTTTTTACGTCGCCACACGGTCCTATATCAAAGCAAACTACGCTCACTGGGCCAGGCGGCGCGGCCCGGCGCGTCTCTGCTCTTCGTGTTTCAAATCATGCTGCATAAACGTCCGTAACTCCTCGATGCCTTCACTTACAATTTTCAAACTCTGACACCGCCAAGCGACTACCGACCTCAGTCCGTGATATCAATTTCAGCTCGATACCACCTTACTGTCCCAGGCAAAAACGCACTCAAAGGCGCAAATGCAAACCGAAAAGAAAAACCGATTACACAAACTCACGCAAAAGCTACTTTCTTCGTCACATGTAATTACAAATTAACCACTTTCCGATACTCTCCTTTCATTCTACTGTGGAAACTAGTATTTTTTTACGTCGCCACACGGTCCTATATCAAAGCAAACTACGCTCACTGGGCCAGCGGCGCGGCCCGGCGCGTCTCTGCTCTTCGTGTTTCAAATCATGCTGCATAAACGTCCGTAACTCCTCGATGCCTTCACTTACAATTTTCAAACTCTGACACCGCCAAGCGACTACCGACCTCAGTCCCGTGATATCAATTTCAGCTCGATACCACCTTACTGTCCCAGGCAAAAACGCACTCAAAGGCGCAAATGCAAACCGAAAAGAAAAACCGATTACACAAACTCACGCAAAAGCTACTTCTTCGTCACATGTAATTACAAATTAACCACTTTCCGATACTCTCCTTTCATTCTACTGTGGAAACTAGTATTTTTTTACGTCGCCACACGGTCCTATATCAAAGCAAACTACGCTCACTGGGCCAGGCGGCGCGGCCCGGCGCGTCTCTGCTCTTCGTGTTTCAAATCATGCTGCATAAACGTCCGTAACTCCTCGATGCCTTCACTTACAATTTTCAAACTCTGACACCGCCAAGCGACTACCGACCTCAGTCCGTGATATCAATTTCAGCTCGATACCACCTTACTGTCCCAGGCAAAAACGCACTCAAAGGCGCAAATGCAAACCGAAAAGAAAAACCGATTACACAAACTCACGCAAAAGCTACTTCTTCGTCACATGTAATTACAAATTAACCACTTTCCGATACTCTCCTTTCATTCTACTGTGGAAACTAGTATTTTTTTACGTCGCCACACGGTCCTATATCAAAGCAAACTACGCTCACTGGCCAGGCGGCGCGGCCCGGCGGCGTCTCTGCTCTTCGTGTTTCAAATCATGCTGCATAAACGTCCGTAACTCCTCGATGCCTTCACTTACAATTTTCAAACTCTGACACCGCCAAGCGACTACCGACCTCAGTCCGTGATATCAATTTCAGCTCGATACCACCTTACTGTCCCAGGCAAAAACGCACTCAAAGGCGCAAATGCAAACCGAAAAGAAAAACCGATTACACAAACTCACGCAAAAGCTACTTCTTCGTCACATGTAATTACAAATTAACCACTTTCCGATACTCTCCTTTCATTCTACTGTGGAAACTAGTATTTTTTTACGTCGCCAACACGGTCCTATATCAAAGCAAACTACGCTCACTGGGCCAGGCGGCGCGGCCCGGCGCGTCTCTGCTCTTCGTGTTTCAAATCATGCTGCATAAACGTCCGTAACTCCTCGATGCCTTCACTTACAATTTTCAAACTCTGACACCGCCAAGCGACTACCGACCTCAGTCCGTGATATCAATTTCAGCTCGATACCACCTTACTGTCCCAGGCAAAAACGCACTCAAAGGCGCAAATGCAAACCGAAAAGAAAAACCGATTACACAAACTCACGCAAAAGCTACTTCTTCGTCACATGTAATTACAAATTAACCACTTTCCGATACTCTCCTTTCATTCTACTGTGGAAACTAGTATTTTTTTACGTCGCCACACGGTCCTATATCAAAGCAAACTACGCTCACTGGGCCAGGCGGCGCGGCCCGGCGCGTCTCTGCTCTTCGTGTTTCAAATCATGCTGCATAAACGTCCGTAACTCCTCGATGCCTTCACTTACAATTTTCAAACTCTGACACCGCCAAGCGACTACCGACCTCAGTCCGTGATATCAATTTCAGCTCGATACCACCTTACTGTCCCAGGCAAAAACGCACTCAAAGGCGCAAATGCAAACCGAAAAGAAAAACCGATTACACAAACTCACGCAAAAGCTACTTCTTCGTCACATGTAATTACAAATTAACCACTTTCCGATACTCTCCTTTCATTCTACTGTGGAAACTAGTATTTTTTTACGTCGCCACACGGTCCTATATCAAAGCAAACTACGCTCACTGGGCCAGGCGGCGCGGCCCGGCGCGTCTCTGCTCTTCGTGTTTCAAATCATGCTGCATAAACGTCCGTAACTCCTCGATGCCTTCACTTACAATTTTCAAACTCTGACACCGCCAAGCGACTACCGACCTCAGTCCGTGATATCAATTTCAGCTCGATACCACCTTACTGTCCCAGGCAAAAACGCACTCAAAGGCGCAAATGCAAACCGAAAAGAAAAACCGATTACACAAACTCACGCAAAAGCTACTTCTTCGTCACATGTAATTACAAATTAACCACTTTCCGATACTCTCCTTTCATTCTACTGTGGAAACTAGTATTTTTTTACGTCGCCACACGGTCCTATATCAAAGCAAACTACGCTCACTGGGCCAGGCGGCGCGGCCCGGCGCGTCTCTGCTCTTCGTGTTTCAAATCATGCTGCATAAACGTCCGTAACTCCTCGATGCCTTCACTTACAATTTTCAAACTCTGACACCGCCAAGCGACTACCGACCTCAGTCCGTGATATCAATTTCAGCTCGATACCACCTTACTGTCCCAGGCAAAAACGCACTCAAAGGCGCAAATGCAAACCGAAAAGAAAAACCGATTACACAAACTCACGCAAAAGCTACTTCTTCGTCACATGTAATTACAAATTAACCACTTTCCGATACTCTCCTTTCATTCTACTGTGGAAACTAGTATTTTTTTACGTCGCCACACGGTCCTATATCAAAGCAAACTACGCTCACTGGGCCAGGCGGCGCGGCCCGGCGCGTCTCTGCTCTTCGTGTTTCAAATCATGCTGCATAAACGTCCGTAACTCCTCGATGCCTTCACTTACAATTTTCAAACTCTGACACCGCCAAGCGACTACCGACCTCAGTCCGTGATATCAATTTCAGCTCGATACCACCTTACTGTCCCAGGCAAAAACGCACTCAAAGGCGCAAATGCAAACCGAAAAGAAAAACCGATTACACAAACTCACGCAAAAGCTACTTCTTCGTCACATGTAATTACAAATTAACCACTTTCCGATACTCTCCTTTCATTCTACTGTGGAAACTAGTATTTTTTTACGTCGCCACACGGTCCTATATCAAAGCAAACTACGCTCACTGGGCCAGGCGGCGCGGCCCGGCGCGTCTCTGCTCTTCGTGTTTCAAATCATGCTGCATAAACGTCCGTAACTCCTCGATGCCTTCACTTACAATTTTCAAACTCTGACACCGCCAAGCGACTACCGACCTCAGTCCGTGATATCAATTTCAGCTCGATACCACCTTACTGTCCCAGGCAAAAACGCACTCAAAGGCGCAAATGCAAACCGAAAAGAAAAACCGATTACACAAACTCACGCAAAAGCTACTTCTTCGTCACATGTAATTACAAATTAACCACTTTCCGATACTCTCCTTTCATTCTACTGTGGAAACTAGTATTTTTTTACGTCGCCACACGGTCCTATATCAAAGCAAACTACGCTCACTGGGCCAGGCGGCGCGGCCCGGCGCGTCTCTGCTCTTCGTGTTTCAAATCATGCTGCATAAACGTCCGTAACTCCTCGATGCCTTCACTTACAATTTTCAAACTCTGACACCGCCAAGCGACTACCGACCTCAGTCCGTGATATCAATTTCAGCTCGATACCACCTTACTGTCCCAGGCAAAAACGCACTCAAAGGCGCAAATGCAAACCGAAAAGAAAAACCGATTACACAAACTCACGCAAAAGCTACTTCTTCGTCACATGTAATTACAAATTAACCACTTTCCGATACTCTCCTTTCATTCTACTGTGGAAACTAGTATTTTTTTACGTCGCCACACGGTCCTATATCAAAGCAAACTACGCTCACTGGGCCAGGCGGCGCGGCCCGGCGCGTCTCTGCTCTTCGTGTTTCAAATCATGCTGCATAAACGTCCGTAACTCCTCGATGCCTTCACTTACAATTTTCAAACTCTGACACCGCCAAGCGACTACCGACCTCAGTCCGTGATATCAATTTCAGCTCGATACCACCTTACTGTCCCAGGCAAAAACGCACTCAAAGGCGCAAATGCAAACCGAAAAGAAAAACCGATTACACAAACTCACGCAAAAGCTACTTCTTCGTCACATGTAATTACAAATTAACCACTTTCCGATACTCTCCTTTCATTCTACTGTGGAAACTAGTATTTTTTTACGTCGCCACACGGTCCTATATCAAAGCAAACTACGCTCACTGGGCCAGGCGGCGCGGCCCGGCGCGTCTCTGCTCTTCGTGTTTCAAATCATGCTGCATAAACGTCCGTAACTCCTCGATGCCTTCACTTACAATTTTCAAACTCTGACACCGCCAAGCGACTACCGACCTCAGTCCGTGATATCAATTTCAGCTCGATACCACCTTACTGTCCCAGGCAAAAACGCACTCAAAGGCGCAAATGCAAACCGAAAAGAAAAACCGATTACACAAACTCACGCAAAAGCTACTTCTTCGTCACATGTAATTACAAATTAACCACTTTCCGATACTCTCCTTTCATTCTACTGTGGAAACTAGTATTTTTTTACGTCGCCACACGGTCCTATATCAAAGCAAACTACGCTCACTGGGCCAGGCGGCGCGGCCCGGCGCGTCTCTGCTCTTCGTGTTTCAAATCATGCTGCATAAACGTCCGTAACTCCTCGATGCCTTCACTTACAATTTTCAAACTCTGACACCGCCAAGCGACTACCGACCTCAGTCCGTGATATCAATTTCAGCTCGATACCACCTTACTGTCCCAGGCAAAAACGCACTCAAAGGCGCAAATGCAAACCGAAAAGAAAAACCGATTACACAAACTCACGCAAAAGCTACTTCTTCGTCACATGTAATTACAAATTAACCACTTTCCGATACTCTCCTTTCATTCTACTGTGGAAACTAGTATTTTTTTACGTCGCCACACGGTCCTATATCAAAGCAAACTACGCTCACTGGGCCAGGCGGCGCGGCCCGGCGCGTCTCTGCTCTTCGTGTTTCAAATCATGCTGCATAAACGTCCGTAACTCCTCGATGCCTTCACTTACAATTTTCAAACTCTGACACCGCCAAGCGACTACCGACCTCAGTCCGTGATATCAATTTCAGCTCGATACCACCTTACTGTCCCAGGCAAAAACGCACTCAAAGGCGCAAATGCAAACCGAAAAGAAAAACCGATTACACAAACTCACGCAAAAGCTACTTCTTCGTCACATGTAATTACAAATTAACCACTTTCCGATACTCTCCTTTCATTCTACTGTGGAAACTAGTATTTTTTTACGTCGCCACACGGTCCTATATCAAAGCAAACTACGCTCACTGGGCCAGGCGGCGCGGCCCGGCGCGTCTCTGCTCTTCGTGTTTCAAATCATGCTGCATAAACGTCCGTAACTCCTCGATGCCTTCACTTACAATTTTCAAACTCTGACACCGCCAAGCGACTACCGACCTCAGTCCGTGATATCAATTTCAGCTCGATACCACCTTACTGTCCCAGGCAAAAACGCACTCAAAGGCGCAAATGCAAACCGAAAAGAAAAACCGATTACACAAACTCACGCAAAAGCTACTTCTTCGTCACATGTAATTACAAATTAACCACTTTCCGATACTCTCCTTTCATTCTACTGTGGAAACTAGTATTTTTTTACGTCGCCACACGGTCCTATATCAAAGCAAACTACGCTCACTGGGCCAGGCGGCGCGGCCCGGCGCGTCTCTGCTCTTCGTGTTTCAAATCATGCTGCATAAACGTCCGTAACTCCTCGATGCCTTCACTTACAATTTTCAAACTCTGACACCGCCAAGCGACTACCGACCTCAGTCCGTGATATCAATTTCAGCTCGATACCACCTTACTGTCCCAGGCAAAAACGCACTCAAAGGCGCAAATGCAAACCGAAAAGAAAAACCGATTACACAAACTCACGCAAAAGCTACTTCTTCGTCACATGTAATTACAAATTAACCACTTTCCGATACTCTCCTTTCATTCTACTGTGGAAACTAGTATTTTTTTACGTCGCCACACGGTCCTATATCAAAGCAAACTACGCTCACTGGGCCAGGCGGCGCGGCCCGGCGCGTCTCTGCTCTTCGTGTTTCAAATCATGCTGCATAAACGTCCGTAACTCCTCGATGCCTTCACTTACAATTTTCAAACTCTGACACCGCCAAGCGACTACCGACCTCAGTCCGTGATATCAATTTCAGCTCGATACCACCTTACTGTCCCAGGCAAAAACGCACTCAAAGGCGCAAATGCAAACCGAAAAGAAAAACCGATTACACAAACTCACGCAAAAGCTACTTCTTCGTCACATGTAATTACAAATTAACCACTTTCCGATACTCTCCTTTCATTCTACTGTGGAAACTAGTATTTTTTTACGTCGCCACACGGTCCTATATCAAAGCAAACTACGCTCACTGGGCCAGGCGGCGCGGCCCGGCGCGTCTCTGCTCTTCGTGTTTCAAATCATGCTGCATAAACGTCCGTAACTCCTCGATGCCTTCACTTACAATTTTCAAACTCTGACACCGCCAAGCGACTACCGACCTCAGTCCGTGATATCAATTTCAGCTCGATACCACCTTACTGTCCCAGGCAAAAACGCACTCAAAGGCGCAAATGCAAACCGAAAAGAAAAACCGATTACACAAACTCACGCAAAAGCTACTTCTTCGTCACATGTAATTACAAATTAACCACTTTCCGATACTCTCCTTTCATTCTACTGTGGAAACTAGTATTTTTTTACGTCACCACACTATCCTATATCAAAGCAAACTACGCTCACTGGGCCAGGCGGCGCGGCCCGGCGCGTCTCTGCTCTTCGTGTTTCAAATCATGCTGCATAAACGTCCGTAACTCCTCGATGCCTTCACTTACAATTTTCAAACTCTGACACCGCCAAGCGACTACCGACCTCAGTCCGTGATATCAATTTCAGCTCGATACCACCTTACTGTCCCAGGCAAAAACGCACTCAAAGGCGCAAATGCAAACCGAAAAGAAAAACCGATTACACAAACTCACGCAAAAGCTACTTCTTCGTCACATGTAATTACAAATTAACCACTTTCCGATACTCTCCTTTCATTCTACTGTGGAAACTAGTATTTTTTTACGTCACCACACTATCCTATATCAAAGCAAACTACGCTCACTGGGCCAGGCGGCGCGGCCCGGCGCGTCTCTGCTCTTCGTGTTTCAAATCATGCTGCATAAACGTCCGTAACTCCTCGATGCCTTCACTTACAATTTTCAAACTCTGACACCGCCAAGCGACTACCGACCTCAGTCCGTGATATCAATTTCAGCTCGATACCACCTTACTGTCCCAGGCAAAAACGCACTCAAAGGCGCAAATGCAAACCGAAAAGAAAAACCGATTACACAAACTCACGCAAAAGCTACTTCTTCGTCACATGTAATTACAAATTAACCACTTTCCGATACTCTCCTTTCATTCTACTGTGGAAACTAGTATTTTTTTACGTCGCCACACGGTCCTATATCAAAGCAAACTACGCTCACTGGGCCAGGCGGCGCGGCCCGGCGCGTCTCTGCTCTTCGTGTTTCAAATCATGCTGCATAAACGTCCGTAACTCCTCGATGCCTTCACTTACAATTTTCAAACTCTGACACCGCCAAGCGACTACCGACCTCAGTCCGTGATATCAATTTCAGCTCGATACCACCTTACTGTCCCAGGCAAAAACGCACTCAAAGGCGCAAATGCAAACCGAAAAGAAAAACCGATTACACAAACTCACGCAAAAGCTACTTCTTCGTCACATGTAATTACAAATTAACCACTTTCCGATACTCTCCTTTCATTCTACTGTGGAAACTAGTATTTTTTTACGTCGCCACACGGTCCTATATCAAAGCAAACTACGCTCACTGGGCCAGGCGGCGCGGCCCGGCGCGTCTCTGCTCTTCGTGTTTCAAATCATGCTGCATAAACGTCCGTAACTCCTCGATGCCTTCACTTACAATTTTCAAACTCTGACACCGCCAAGCGACTACCGACCTCAGTCCGTGATATCAATTTCAGCTCGATACCACCTTACTGTCCCAGGCAAAAACGCACTCAAAGGCGCAAATGCAAACCGAAAAGAAAAACCGATTACACAAACTCACGCAAAAGCTACTTCTTCGTCACATGTAATTACAAATTAACCACTTTCCGATACTCTCCTTTCATTCTACTGTGGAAACTAGTATTTTTTTACGTCGCCACACGGTCCTATATCAAAGCAAACTACGCTCACTGGGCCAGGCGGCGCGGCCCGGCGCGTCTCTGCTCTTCGTGTTTCAAATCATGCTGCATAAACGTCCGTAACTCCTCGATGCCTTCACTTACAATTTTCAAACTCTGACACCGCCAAGCGACTACCGACCTCAGTCCGTGATATCAATTTCAGCTCGATACCACCTTACTGTCCCAGGCAAAAACGCACTCAAAGGCGCAAATGCAAACCGAAAAGAAAAACCGATTACACAAACTCACGCAAAAGCTACTTCTTCGTCACATGTAATTACAAATTAACCACTTTCCGATACTCTCCTTTCATTCTACTGTGGAAACTAGTATTTTTTTACGTCGCCACACGGTCCTATATCAAAGCAAACTACGCTCACTGGGCCAGGCGGCGCGGCCCGGCGCGTCTCTGCTCTTCGTGTTTCAAATCATGCTGCATAAACGTCCGTAACTCCTCGATGCCTTCACTTACAATTTTCAAACTCTGACACCGCCAAGCGACTACCGACCTCAGTCCGTGATATCAATTTCAGCTCGATACCACCTTACTGTCCCAGGCAAAAACGCACTCAAAGGCGCAAATGCAAACCGAAAAGAAAAACCGATTACACAAACTCACGCAAAAGCTACTTCTTCGTCACATGTAATTACAAATTAACCACTTTCCGATACTCTCCTTTCATTCTACTGTGGAAACTAGTATTTTTTTACGTCGCCACACGGTCCTATATCAAAGCAAACTACGCTCACTGGGCCAGGCGGCGCGGCCCGGCGCGTCTCTGCTCTTCGTGTTTCAAATCATGCTGCATAAACGTCCGTAACTCCTCGATGCCTTCACTTACAATTTTCAAACTCTGACACCGCCAAGCGACTACCGACCTCAGTCCGTGATATCAATTTCAGCTCGATACCACCTTACTGTCCCAGGCAAAAACGCACTCAAAGGCGCAAATGCAAACCGAAAAGAAAAACCGATTACACAAACTCACGCAAAAGCTACTTCTTCGTCACATGTAATTACAAATTAACCACTTTCCGATACTCTCCTTTCATTCTACTGTGGAAACTAGTATTTTTTTACGTCGCCACACGGTCCTATATCAAAGCAAACTACGCTCACTGGGCCAGGCGGCGCGGCCCGGCGCGTCTCTGCTCTTCGTGTTTCAAATCATGCTGCATAAACGTCCGTAACTCCTCGATGCCTTCACTTACAATTTTCAAACTCTGACACCGCCAAGCGACTACCGACCTCAGTCCGTGATATCAATTTCAGCTCGATACCACCTTACTGTCCCAGGCAAAAACGCACTCAAAGGCGCAAATGCAAACCGAAAAGAAAAACCGATTACACAAACTCACGCAAAAGCTACTTCTTCGTCACATGTAATTACAAATTAACCACTTTCCGATACTCTCCTTTCATTCTACTGTGGAAACTAGTATTTTTTTACGTCGCCACACGGTCCTATATCAAAGCAAACTACGCTCACTGGGCCAGGCGGCGCGGCCCGGCGCGTCTCTGCTCTTCGTGTTTCAAATCATGCTGCATAAACGTCCGTAACTCCTCGATGCCTTCACTTACAATTTTCAAACTCTGACACCGCCAAGCGACTACCGACCTCAGTCCGTGATATCAATTTCAGCTCGATACCACCTTACTGTCCCAGGCAAAAACGCACTCAAAGGCGCAAATGCAAACCGAAAAGAAAAACCGATTACACAAACTCACGCAAAAGCTACTTCTTCGTCACATGTAATTACAAATTAACCACTTTCCGATACTCTCCTTTCATTCTACTGTGGAAACTAGTATTTTTTTACGTCGCCACACGGTCCTATATCAAAGCAAACTACGCTCACTGGGCCAGGCGGCGCGGCCCGGCGCGTCTCTGCTCTTCGTGTTTCAAATCATGCTGCATAAACGTCCGTAACTCCTCGATGCCTTCACTTACAATTTTCAAACTCTGACACCGCCAAGCGACTACCGACCTCAGTCCGTGATATCAATTTCAGCTCGATACCACCTTACTGTCCCAGGCAAAAACGCACTCAAAGGCGCAAATGCAAACCGAAAAGAAAAACCGATTACACAAACTCACGCAAAAGCTACTTCTTCGTCACATGTAATTACAAATTAACCACTTTCCGATACTCTCCTTTCATTCTACTGTGGAAACTAGTATTTTTTTACGTCGCCACACGGTCCTATATCAAAGCAAACTACGCTCACTGGGCCAGGCGGCGCGGCCCGGCGCGTCTCTGCTCTTCGTGTTTCAAATCATGCTGCATAAACGTCCGTAACTCCTCGATGCCTTCACTTACAATTTTCAAACTCTGACACCGCCAAGCGACTACCGACCTCAGTCCGTGATATCAATTTCAGCTCGATACCACCTTACTGTCCCAGGCAAAAACGCACTCAAAGGCGCAAATGCAAACCGAAAAGAAAAACCGATTACACAAACTCACGCAAAAGCTACTTCTTCGTCACATGTAATTACAAATTAACCACTTTCCGATACTCTCCTTTCATTCTACTGTGGAAACTAGTATTTTTTTACGTCGCCACACGGTCCTATATCAAAGCAAACTACGCTCACTGGGCCAGGCGGCGCGGCCCGGCGCGTCTCTGCTCTTCGTGTTTCAAATCATGCTGCATAAACGTCCGTAACTCCTCGATGCCTTCACTTACAATTTTCAAACTCTGACACCGCCAAGCGACTACCGACCTCAGTCCGTGATATCAATTTCAGCTCGATACCACCTTACTGTCCCAGGCAAAAACGCACTCAAAGGCGCAAATGCAAACCGAAAAGAAAAACCGATTACACAAACTCACGCAAAAGCTACTTCTTCGTCACATGTAATTACAAATTAACCACTTTCCGATACTCTCCTTTCATTCTACTGTGGAAACTAGTATTTTTTTACGTCGCCACACGGTCCTATATCAAAGCAAACTACGCTCACTGGGCCAGGCGGCGCGGCCCGGCGCGTCTCTGCTCTTCGTGTTTCAAATCATGCTGCATAAACGTCCGTAACTCCTCGATGCCTTCACTTACAATTTTCAAACTCTGACACCGCCAAGCGACTACCGACCTCAGTCCGTGATATCAATTTCAGCTCGATACCACCTTACTGTCCCAGGCAAAAACGCACTCAAAGGCGCAAATGCAAACCGAAAAGAAAAACCGATTACACAAACTCACGCAAAAGCTACTTCTTCGTCACATGTAATTACAAATTAACCACTTTCCGATACTCTCCTTTCATTCTACTGTGGAAACTAGTATTTTTTTACGTCGCCACACGGTCCTATATCAAAGCAAACTACGCTCACTGGGCCAGGCGGCGCGGCCCGGCGCGTCTCTGCTCTTCGTGTTTCAAATCATGCTGCATAAACGTCCGTAACTCCTCGATGCCTTCACTTACAATTTTCAAACTCTGACACCGCCAAGCGACTACCGACCTCAGTCCGTGATATCAATTTCAGCTCGATACCACCTTACTGTCCCAGGCAAAAACGCACTCAAAGGCGCAAATGCAAACCGAAAAGAAAAACCGATTACACAAACTCACGCAAAAGCTACTTCTTCGTCACATGTAATTACAAATTAACCACTTTCCGATACTCTCCTTTCATTCTACTGTGGAAACTAGTATTTTTTTACGTCGCCACACGGTCCTATATCAAAGCAAACTACGCTCACTGGGCCAGGCGGCGCGGCCCGGCGCGTCTCTGCTCTTCGTGTTTCAAATCATGCTGCATAAACGTCCGTAACTCCTCGATGCCTTCACTTACAATTTTCAAACTCTGACACCGCCAAGCGACTACCGACCTCAGTCCGTGATATCAATTTCAGCTCGATACCACCTTACTGTCCCAGGCAAAAACGCACTCAAAGGCGCAAATGCAAACCGAAAAGAAAAACCGATTACACAAACTCACGCAAAAGCTACTTCTTCGTCACATGTAATTACAAATTAACCACTTTCCGATACTCTCCTTTCATTCTACTGTGGAAACTAGTATTTTTTTACGTCGCCACACGGTCCTATATCAAAGCAAACTACGCTCACTGGGCCAGGCGGCGCGGCCCGGCGCGTCTCTGCTCTTCGTGTTTCAAATCATGCTGCATAAACGTCCGTAACTCCTCGATGCCTTCACTTACAATTTTCAAACTCTGACACCGCCAAGCGACTACCGACCTCAGTCCGTGATATCAATTTCAGCTCGATACCACCTTACTGTCCCAGGCAAAAACGCACTCAAAGGCGCAAATGCAAACCGAAAAGAAAAACCGATTACACAAACTCACGCAAAAGCTACTTCTTCGTCACATGTAATTACAAATTAACCACTTTCCGATACTCTCCTTTCATTCTACTGTGGAAACTAGTATTTTTTTACGTCGCCACACGGTCCTATATCAAAGCAAACTACGCTCACTGGGCCAGGCGGCGCGGCCCGGCGCGTCTCTGCTCTTCGTGTTTCAAATCATGCTGCATAAACGTCCGTAACTCCTCGATGCCTTCACTTACAATTTTCAAACTCTGACACCGCCAAGCGACTACCGACCTCAGTCCGTGATATCAATTTCAGCTCGATACCACCTTACTGTCCCAGGCAAAAACGCACTCAAAGGCGCAAATGCAAACCGAAAAGAAAAACCGATTACACAAACTCACGCAAAAGCTACTTCTTCGTCACATGTAATTACAAATTAACCACTTTCCGATACTCTCCTTTCATTCTACTGTGGAAACTAGTATTTTTTTACGTCGCCACACGGTCCTATATCAAAGCAAACTACGCTCACTGGGCCAGGCGGCGCGGCCCGGCGCGTCTCTGCTCTTCGTGTTTCAAATCATGCTGCATAAACGTCCGTAACTCCTCGATGCCTTCACTTACAATTTTCAAACTCTGACACCGCCAAGCGACTACCGACCTCAGTCCGTGATATCAATTTCAGCTCGATACCACCTTACTGTCCCAGGCAAAAACGCACTCAAAGGCGCAAATGCAAACCGAAAAGAAAAACCGATTACACAAACTCACGCAAAAGCTACTTCTTCGTCACATGTAATTACAAATTAACCACTTTCCGATACTCTCCTTTCATTCTACTGTGGAAACTAGTATTTTTTTACGTCGCCACACGGTCCTATATCAAAGCAAACTACGCTCACTGGGCCAGGCGGCGCGGCCCGGCGCGTCTCTGCTCTTCGTGTTTCAAATCATGCTGCATAAACGTCCGTAACTCCTCGATGCCTTCACTTACAATTTTCAAACTCTGACACCGCCAAGCGACTACCGACCTCAGTCCGTGATATCAATTTCAGCTCGATACCACCTTACTGTCCCAGGCAAAAACGCACTCAAAGGCGCAAATGCAAACCGAAAAGAAAAACCGATTACACAAACTCACGCAAAAGCTACTTCTTCGTCACATGTAATTACAAATTAACCACTTTCCGATACTCTCCTTTCATTCTACTGTGGAAACTAGTATTTTTTTACGTCGCCACACGGTCCTATATCAAAGCAAACTACGCTCACTGGGCCAGGCGGCGCGGCCCGGCGCGTCTCTGCTCTTCGTGTTTCAAATCATGCTGCATAAACGTCCGTAACTCCTCGATGCCTTCACTTACAATTTTCAAACTCTGACACCGCCAAGCGACTACCGACCTCAGTCCGTGATATCAATTTCAGCTCGATACCACCTTACTGTCCCAGGCAAAAACGCACTCAAAGGCGCAAATGCAAACCGAAAAGAAAAACCGATTACACAAACTCACGCAAAAGCTACTTCTTCGTCACATGTAATTACAAATTAACCACTTTCCGATACTCTCCTTTCATTCTACTGTGGAAACTAGTATTTTTTTACGTCGCCACACGGTCCTATATCAAAGCAAACTACGCTCACTGGGCCAGGCGGCGCGGCCCGGCGCGTCTCTGCTCTTCGTGTTTCAAATCATGCTGCATAAACGTCCGTAACTCCTCGATGCCTTCACTTACAATTTTCAAACTCTGACACCGCCAAGCGACTACCGACCTCAGTCCGTGATATCAATTTCAGCTCGATACCACCTTACTGTCCCAGGCAAAAACGCACTCAAAGGCGCAAATGCAAACCGAAAAGAAAAACCGATTACACAAACTCACGCAAAAGCTACTTCTTCGTCACATGTAATTACAAATTAACCACTTTCCGATACTCTCCTTTCATTCCACTGTGGAAACTAGTATTTTTTACGTCGCCAAACGGTCCTATATCAAAGCAAACTACACTTACTGGGCCAGGCGGCGCGGCGCGGCGCGTCTCTTCTCACCGTCTCAAAATACGCTGCATAAACGTCCGTAACTCCTCGATGCCTTCACTTCAAATCTTAAAACTTTGACACCGCCAAGCGACCACCGACCTCAGTACGTCATACAAATTTCACCTCGATACGACCTTACTGTCCCTGAGAAAAACGCACTCAAAGACGCAAATACAAACCGAAAAACGGATTACACAAACTCGCGCAAAAGCTACTTTTTCGTCTGATGTACTTGCAAATTAAACACTTTCCGTTACTCTCCTTTCATTCCACTGTGGAAACTAGTATTTTTTACGTCGCCAAACGGTCCTATATCAAAGCAAACTACACTTACTGGGCCAGGCGGCGCGGCGCGGCGCGTCTCTTCTCACCGTCTCAAAATACGCTGCATAAACGTCCGTAACTCCTCGATGCCTTCACTTCAAATCTTAAAACTTTGACACCGCCAAGCGACCACCGACCTCAGTACGTCATACAAATTTCACCTCGATACGACCTTACTGTCCCTGAGAAAAACGCACTCAAAGACGCAAATACAAACCGAAAAACGGATTACACAAACTCGCGCAAAAGCTACTTTTTCGTCTGATGTACTTGCAAATTAAACACTTTCCGTTACTCTCCTTTCATTCCACTGTGGAAACTAGTATTTTTTACGTCGCCAAACGGTCCTATATCAAAGCAAACTACACTTACTGGGCCAGGCGGCGCGGCGCGGCGCGTCTCTTCTCACCGTCTCAAAATACGCTGCATAAACGTCCGTAACTCCTCGATGCCTTCACTTCAAATCTTAAAACTTTGACACCGCCAAGCGACCACCGACCTCAGTACGTCATACAAATTTCACCTCGATACGACCTTACTGTCCCTGAGAAAAACGCACTCAAAGACGCAAATACAAACCGAAAAACGGATTACACAAACTCGCGCAAAAGCTACTTTTTCGTCTGATGTACTTGCAAATTAAACACTTTCCGTTACTCTCCTTTCATTCCACTGTGGAAACTAGTATTTTTTACGTCGCCAAACGGTCCTATATCAAAGCAAACTACACTTACTGGGCCAGGCGGCGCGGCGCGGCGCGTCTCTTCTCACCGTCTCAAAATACGCTGCATAAACGTCCGTAACTCCTCGATGCCTTCACTTCAAATCTTAAAACTTTGACACCGCCAAGCGACCACCGACCTCAGTACGTCATACAAATTTCACCTCGATACGACCTTACTGTCCCTGAGAAAAACGCACTCAAAGACGCAAATACAAACCGAAAAACGGATTACACAAACTCGCGCAAAAGCTACTTTTTCGTCTGATGTACTTGCAAATTAAACACTTTCCGTTACTCTCCTTTCATTCCACTGTGGAAACTAGTATTTTTTACGTCGCCAAACGGTCCTATATCAAAGCAAACTACACTTACTGGGCCAGGCGGCGCGGCGCGGCGCGTCTCTTCTCACCGTCTCAAAATACGCTGCATAAACGTCCGTAACTCCTCGATGCCTTCACTTCAAATCTTAAAACTTTGACACCGCCAAGCGACCACCGACCTCAGTACGTCATACAAATTTCACCTCGATACGACCTTACTGTCCCTGAGAAAAACGCACTCAAAGACGCAAATACAAACCGAAAAACGGATTACACAAACTCGCGCAAAAGCTACATTTTCGTCTGATGTACTTGCAAATTAAACACTTTCCGTTACTCTCCTTTCATTCCACTGTGGAAACTAGTATTTTTTACGTCGCCAAACTGGCGACGGTGTTGGCGACAGAGCCAGCGGCAGAGGCTGCTGGAGAGGGAGTCGACGGTGGCGCAGGTGGCGGCGACGGTGGTGGAGCATTTGACGCAGGCAGTGGCGAAGGATCTGCCGGACTACGGCTGTCTGTGAGTGGTGAAGCAATGAAGACGACGACGAAGGGTGGGAGATTGTCGGCGAAGAACCACTGGGAGAGTCCAGGTGAGAGCTGAGGTGCTGGCGAAGTGTAGTGGGGCGTGTCAGTAAAACGGAGGATATACTTCGTACTGGAAATTTTGGGAGGACGTTTTGAGGTTAACATGAGTAAAGCGAGTCAGAGAATATACTCCAGCCGAGAATGTGCTCATCGCGAGTAAAAGGGTGAGGGATGTTGCTCAAAACAAAGAACGTTCTCCGATTACGTATGAATAAAACTAGAGGAGCTTCTCACAATCGGAAAATATTGAAGCGAGATCTGTAGCAGTCTTCGGGCTGAGTAAGTTCTGTTAAGTTTTACCTACATTTTGGCAATGATGGCAGAATTCATATTGCTGGGGAGGCAAAAAAAGAAATATATAGCCCAACGAAGTGCTGAATTGAGGAGCTGTAGAAGTTTATATCGCTTTGACAATAAGAACATCATCTGCGGACGACCTCTCAAAAGAAGTGAAAATTGAAACATTTTTATTGGTATTTAGTAGACCCACGTTTTCAGACTGACGTACGAGAACATTTAGCTGTAGGCCTACACCAAACAACCGTGTCGCTGACATTTCCAGACGTTCACCATCATGTATTCTCACAGCATAAGTCTTATATAGTGTGATGTTAGAAATAAGTAGGGTTACCAGAAAAATTAATAACTGGTTTATCGCAAACCTAGCTACCTGTTACTCGTAAGGAACGCATGGTGGGGCGCTTACGTGCTTTCCAAGCGAGCAGACAGTTGTGGGCCGTATTTAACCAAAATTATCTCGTGTTAGAGAACTCTGACAGAGTTCCAGCTTGGAGTAGGTAAAAAGTCATGTAATCTTAAGATTTCGTTCGCATAATCTTCGCCTAACTTCTATAACTGAAAAGTTTTCCGCATGTTGTAAATTCGGTAACCTCAAGAAAATGCATTTTCATAAGCTGTACGTAATTGTCTTCATAATTTGTTGCCGCACATAAAATAAACAAAATGAAACGTAGTGCAACTCTGCCTGAACACACTGGTGCCGGTTCCAGACATGTCGCCCGTTTGAGCGAGCTGAATGACACGTGACACTGCGCGTGCTTTCTGTGCCGGACACGGCAGACCACACACACCGAGAACTCAGCAGGGAGCAGAGGTAGTGAGAAAAAGGAACCCTCTCGTCAGAGATTATGGCTTCGAATGTTTTGCTCGTAAGAACTTTCCCTGAGAATGTTCTTTTGCTCCGAGAATCTTCTCCAGAGAACGTCGTCTTGTTTATTCATACGACCCAGCGTGTTTACCTTCTGTTGGATGTCAATACAAAGGCGAGAACCAAAGACGAATGGGGGGCCACAGCGGCAGTGGTGCAGCTTAGGTAGCGCCCCCCTAGTCCAGGCAGCGCACCATTTCGTGTCTCTTCTGTAGTTCACGTATCGCCATTTACAGTCGGCCATTTCTAAATTCCGTCAATCCACTTCGTTACTGGACTCGCATGGTACGTCCAGTAATGGCTCCAGCACTACAGGCCAAAGCCGCCTATAGCACACAGACCCCTGCCTCTGCACGCAAATTGTCGACGATTGACTTCCGTCGCAGCGGTCTGCCCCGCTTGTCGACACTCCAGCTCCATGTGGCGAGTATGTATTGCGTCCTCTGTTGATTTGCCACTTTGTGTGGCAACGCACTTGCTCCTAAACTGAATATGGCAGTCAGTGTTGTATCATTATAGCTGTGTAGTACATTCCCAACTGTCCAGATTTTCTTTAGAGCTTGTTTCAGTGGATATTGTTTGTTCACTTCCTTGCTGCATTTAAATCCGTTCTTTCGTTGCCTTACGGAATGAACGTTAAAAACAGCCCTTTCCCGAAATTCTTCCACAACCAAATCTCCGTATAATGTTTATTCAGATCATTGTCAGTATGCACGTACATCCTCCATCTGGGGCGTAGAAATGATGATTTTCATCACGGCACGGGTTCTGAGTCCCAGCTTGTCAGTGTTGCAGGTGTGGTACTGTACCTCCAAGCAGAACAGCGTGCTGGTGTACGCGGCGTGGAAATGATTTGCGAGCCTTAGCACCATGGCACCACATGTCTTATGGGAGGGACTGCTTTCCGGTCAAACTGGGGACCCAGACATCACACGGAACTCATTATGATGCAGCTTCATGCTTTAATTGGCAACGACGTTGTCAAGTAACAGTGATAACCAAGGACCATACTACAAGGAGTACAGGGAGTACGGATTGTTCTGCATTGTATCTGGCAGTATGGAAACTTTCCATCGTTGATGGGCTATAGGGAATGTAGTCGTAGATTAATCAGGAAAAAATTGTCTCATACCAGATTCTGAGGGCTCCATTCTCATCATAATATGTACCTGACACATATGCATCGAATCGATGTACCTTAGGCCAACAATTTCTGTATGATAATTTTCACTGCCAAACTAGACACCCGCACCAACCAATCACGAAGCGAGACGGAGCGAATGCTTCAGAGCCAAGTAAACAAACATTTTTATGCAATAGTGAAGCGTCATTTTGTCAAGTTTTACGTCAGCAGACATGTACTTCTGCACGTCAAGCATAGCAGTGTGAGATGGTGGGATGCACACTGCCGGATGTAAGCAGAAACATTATAAAAATGCCACAACTGATAAGGGTATAATGAGTAAAACGAAAGACCTATTGTGAAATAAAAACACATGTTTGGTATTTGCAAAGACGGTTTTGAAATAGCTTAAGTTATCGTATCGCGCTGTCCTTAGCCGTTGGATTAGTTGAAAGGGACTGAGTAAGTGGACCTGCTTGACGGTACACTCACGATTGTCCATAGAGCTCTTCTTCCTGTGGGAGTTCTGCTCTCAGCTGTCGTACAGTCTTTACGGAAAATTATCGCAGATGCCACATCACCTAAAGCAGGTAGGAAACTCCCTGGCAGGTCAGAGCCGTGTGTCGGATCCGCGACGTGGACTCTCCACTGCAGAGTGAGGATTCGCCCAGGAAGCAACTCGCGAGGCCTCTGGTCACTGCAGTGCCCATCCTTCCGGGAGCGCTGGTCCCGCCAGCCGTGCAGGGGAGCTTCTGTGACGGCTGGAAGGCAGCGGCTGAGCTACTGGCGGAAGTAAGGCTGTGACGCCGGCTCTCGGTTCCTGCCTGCCCAGCTCTATTTTTTTAAGGACGTCATATTCGCCATTGACTTTAGAAATTGTTTTACAATTGCAGTTTCGACCTTTTGAGCCATTTTCAAGTGGTAATGTGGAAGATTTTGCTTCAGCTAATGACAGACATGTCTACATGTCAGCGTCTAAAATCATCTATAACAAATTCGAACAAGTCATTCATATCCTTAACATAAATATCACATGTTCACTGTCTTGCAATGAATACGAAATTCTTCTTTAAAGAAAAGAGGTATTCTGCGGCAAGCGCTGCAGTTCTGCTGTTTGATGTGTCTGAACCAGTTAAAACGGTATAGTAGCACACAACGGAGTGGATGATCTGCAAGAAATAGTTACAATCGGTATATCACTCAAGTGCTCTGAAATCTAAAGATGAAATCTCGATGCGCTGAAATGCACCAATGGGTTTGCGTTTGTTTGCTGTCTTTCTATGCATCCTTTAAAGAATGAAAATGCTAAAAAGACCAATGGGTTTGCGTTTGTTTGCTGTGTTACTATGCATCCTTTAAAGAATGAAAAAGTTCCAGGTTTGTGTGCCAGTGTGGCACACAGTACTCATCTACCAGGAAGTATCTTATGCACTGCTGAGTGGAAATCCGTTCCGGATACTTTTAGCCGCACGGGATTAGCCGAGCGGTCTCAGGCGCTGCAGTCATGGGGTGCGCGGCTGGTCCCGGCGGAGGTTCGAGTCCTCCCTCGGCCATGGGTGTGTGTGTTTGTCCTTAGGATAATTTAGGTTAAGTAGTGTGCAAGCTTAGGGACTGATGGCCTTAGCAGTTAAGTCCCATAAAATTTCACACACATTTTTGGATACTTGTACGTTCTTGCATAAACTATACATGCTAGGTTTTCAACTTTTAACCTCGCACTTTGTGTGCTACAGGCGGCCGCTGTTGAGTGAACGCCTGCTGCGCTATCAGCCGTGGAACCTCTCCTTTGACGACGACTTCAGTGCGCTGTGCAAGGAGCGGTGGCCAGAGGCGTCGCAAATGTTCAGCCTCGCTGACGAACTGTACGCCTTCCACCGTTTCTACTGGTACACTGCAGCTGACCACACCGATTTATTCTACGAAGATGTTGTCAAGATTGTAGGTAAGTTTAATACTGGGACCCGGCCACTTCACGGTTATGCGCTGACAAGTGTTCAAGTTGTTCGAGGAATGAAATTCAAATATCCTTCTGAATATGTAGTTTTAGCTCTTGCGTGATTTTGCATGCCACGCAAGGTAATCTCTGGTGCTCTTTCCAAAGTCAGTGTTTAGATTCCTCGGCAACTCTCCGTCTGGATCTATGACAAGTTTATGTGACACAAAGGTCAAAGGTGTACCCCCAGCTGCTCGTGGCCCGTGAAGGTTTCGATGCCGGCGATGTACAGAGGCTGTGTGATGTTCTGGAGACGTTACTCAAGTGCCAGCTGGCTGCTAATGATTGTGCAACACACTCGAAACAAGTGGGTGTCTCACAAATAATGTTTGCAGCCTCAGCCTAACAGGCAACCAGCTCACCTCGTGTGTCCGCCAGTGCCTGGTACACTGAACAACTCGTCTCCCTCCCGTAGGAGGCCCGCAGCACCTCTAAAACAGGGCCCATCCCACAGCACTTTGAACTCCGTCTCTGAACGCCAGTGCAGATAAGACCTTCATATATGTGCGACACGTGCCTCATATAAAAAAGTGTTCCTTCTTATCTTCTATAAACGCTCTAAACTTCTGTACACGTAGTTTTTTTTTTTTTTTCTTTTCAGACCTAGTCTAAGGCTTGTTTTGAAAATGGCGAATGGTTTCTGCAACTTAACGGCTTCAGACAAGCTAATGTTTAGTCAATACTGTAACGTGTAGTGTTCTACATTTCTCGTCTATGATCCTGGCATGATACTGTTCGTATTTACTAATTTTCTTTGACGAACAATATTTCGATTTGTAACAGAACAGTTAATTGTATGAGGTACACTGTTAATATTATCCTTTGAAGTGTCAGTACTATGAACTGTAGTAGGACTGAGGAAACACTGTATTTTCAGCTATCAAACCTGTCTGGTAATCAACTCTATTTGTTCGAATCACTATATTCTTTAAATTTATTATTTTGCTCTCGTTGCTGGACTTTATCTCTTACTCGATCATCTATCTATCGTTGCACCAGACATGAAACGAGCTGTAATCGTCCATTCATTTCTTTCTTTGTAACTGTCTGATAGCTTCTTGTTCGGTAGGGGGTAACTCCACTTAAATGAGAGGAAGGGGAGACAGTGGGCTTGTGCTCCCTCAGCGGAAAAATTATTTATGCCTGCCGTTGTCACTCTTGACCGCTTCAGGCAATCGAACTTGCAGGGTTCTAATTGGTAGTAAACCAACTAATTAAAAAACTAAGGTGGTCGAAAAGGGTTACAACACATAAAGAAGTAAGTTATCATAAGAATATGCGTATATTAGAACCACGGACTGTAATACTGCGAAGAACGGTGTTTACAAAATTTCTGCTGCAGCCGATAATTTACTGCAGACACTCATAAGAATAATAGTGGCACATAAACGGAAATACGCATTGTTAGCAAGTTACTAAACAGGCAGACTTTTACCCCATCTGTTTCTAGACTCAGCTGCACTCGGCAGCAACTCTATAACTATGACTGAAACTGTTATGGACACCGAGAACAAACGTGTGAGCTGTAGTTGATGTTTCAATTCCTCACGAGTGGCGACAAGATATTAAAGAATGAGCAGCGACAAGACCTTACAGAGTTGTGGACAACTAACCGTTTGTCTGGAAGCTAACTTTAAGCCCGACATTGAAGATATCTTCAGGGGAAAGTTGTCATGATAATCCAGAGAGATCGGAGAGATCGTGGCGTGGCAGTTCGGTCGAGATAGGGAGGGGGGGGGGGGAGGGGGAGGGGGAGAGAAAGAAGAAACGGGTGCGAATCTCTTCTGAGCACGTGGCGATGTTGGAGATGGCTTGCGACATCCAGCGGGCTGCTACAACGGCCCTGTCTGAAAGAGTTGCCCTCGCCACTATTAAAACCGTGGCGCTTTACTGTCGGCTGTTTTACGCATCACTGTCCAGCAGAACTAGATGCTTGCCCACAACAGACCAACGTATCAGGAACTGAGTCCTGATTTGCTGTCGCTGCCATTGTGTAAAATCAACTAAATCGCAAATCCGAGGCTACAGATGTCAAAAATACTTCCTGTGTGACGTCTATCTGACCCGGTATCGCAGAACCACCTGGCCTATCCCAATTACAAACAAGACCAGTCCAAGTTGCAAATTTTTATTTTTTATTCATTCGATGATTTGTTTCGGACCGAGACCCATTATCAAATCACCATAACATAGTCGAAAATGGCATTTCCGAAGATGTCAAAAACGTGCAATGAACATTTGCAGTGCATGCAGATAACTCATCGAATGAACAAAACCTCGGAACGGTTTTTCGTTCACTGATTACCAGAAGTTGCTGACCCAAACTACAGCAGCATACTGGAAGTTCGTAAAACCACCCATGTTAACTGGGCCCAAATGTACAATCCTTGCACAACTGCATCATCTACACAGCCTCAACTCGAATGATCTAATAAATATAAAGTAAACGCATTATTCACGACACTAAACTTACATTCCGCATCCCAACAACTACATGCATTGCATCCTCACCACCAAATATATTGAGTTCAGATCCACAGTGTTCTACACCATCAGTCGAGCTCACCGTCATCATCTCAACAGTTTTTTGTGTCGCATCCCTAACATGAAAGACATCCAGTTTTTCCACAACATTCACTCGCCTTCTACTCTCGTCCAACAGATGACGACAACACCAACAGTCACCTTCCACTTTTAACATCCAAGTCACCTGTTCCAAAAAGCAATCCAACTTTATCTTCAGCCACACCAAAACATCAGCTTAAAACCTATACCTAACCTTGTTTCGCCACGTAAAACATCAAGACAAAGCAGCAGCATAGCATTCCATCCACATGTCTGTTCCCTCAGCTCCAACAAGATCTTCATCAGTCACATGTAATCTCAATGCTACAACTATACTTTAATGAAAATTGTTACAGTTTCGTAACACAGTCCCAGTCACTATACACTCTACAAAGCACAGATAATTGCTACAACATAGAATCAGATGGTACTGCCAATGGGTGCTTGTGAGACATCCTGATACCAGCACCTCACTCTGCAGATCAGAAACCCTGGGATTGGTGATACACATGAACAAAAACACTGCCACATTTTCCATAAACTGAACAATCTATTGAAAAAGGATTCATTCTCCTCTCATCCATAACAACCACACGTTACCAAACAACCTCAACAAGCCAGACTCAGTGCTTCATATCTTAAAGATATACTCACTGTATCTAATGACTGCTCGACAATTCGGTACATACAATGTCACACAAATACGACCACCATATCTCTTGGTCCCAGTTTAAAATACCTGTCTATAACGCCACAAAACGAATTAAATATAGCATTTACAACACAAGACTATAAAGCCACACATTTTGTGAGCGTGTGGGGTGGTGCTATTCTGTCATTCTGCGCAACAGATTAATCTGAGATGTACCCTTTACCCTTTGGCCCCTGCAAGATGCAATTTCCACCCCCACACTACTACAGAAGTCAGACAGACACTCCTAAAGTTCTAAAGAGAAATGCCTGAATAACTTTCAGCAATAAATACCTTCCGGAGTCGTCCACTGTAAGGAAATGACATAAAAATTCACAAAATGTGTTACGTAACTAGTGGGATACTTGGGTACTGGAGTAGTGCTAGTTAGTGTAAGATATACATGAAAGTAACGAAAATTATTATTTATTTTGCAAAAATTCTGAGAAATCACAATAGCACTTTTAGTTATGAATTGAACACGTTATTTGTGGGTTCTTTTCAGAATGTGAAGTTACCTCTTAAGGATAGGATTCGGTAATGAAATTTCTATACAAAGTTTAAGATTGTTATTGACTTGGCAGAATGGCTGAGAGCCGCACCTACTCAACTTGAATAATTATCGGTTAGAATGTTGCTAGGTACAGTCGAGGCTGTCATGTGTGATATGCAGTGAAGGGTACTGTTGTGGAGGAAATGTGGGGGTCGCAAGAGCTGTGGCTGCGATGACTGCTGTCTGTGCCGCTCGCTGCCGACAAATAAGATAACTCTCGTTCTATCTGGATTGACCTTCGCCAATCAAACTCTCCCTACGCCTTGATGAAGTCGAGGACTCCTGTTCGCCCCTAGTCTAACTATTGGCGTGGTACACCGGTCAGGTAACCAGTCCACCGCGATGCCACTCAAAAATTCGCTCGCAGGCGTTTAACTATTACTCAGTCCGTTCACACCGCACAATAAGTGTGGCGGCCAACACAGTGAACAACGCTTAATCGCAAGGACTCAATATACAGTTTCACTTCGATTCGCTCTGGACAGAGGTGCTCTCCCAGTGAAGTACTGAGGAGACACTTGTTCCTCGCTCCAAGAGCGACAACGGAACGGCCCCTCTGCACGCCAGACGTGAAGGGGTATATCTTTCGATCTCTTCCATTACTCCTTCAGCTCAAGGCGTCAGAAATATCATCTGCCAGTCAGCATTGCTCTTCTAAAACGGGAGAATGGCGTTTTGTTTAAGGTGACCAATCCGGAAATCTGTAGTATCGGTGTTTGGCGTTTGCTGTCTCCCTGTGAAAATCTCTGAAACTGCGTTCTATGTGTAAAGAATGCGTAGGCTAACCGCTCCCACACAATGTAGTGGAATTTGCTTTTAAGCCGAACACGGGGTCGTCCTTTCACTCGGGCTAACGCTGTCTGCTCTACAGGCGCTCACTGGCCGACGTAGATAGCTTGGGACCGGCCTCCTGGGGTGCAATTGCCTCTCTCCAGCTAGAAACTCCTGTGACCGTCGAGTCTGGAATGTATGTGTGTACGTCAGCCTCAGGTATTTCAACCACAGTGCGCACTTGCGATTTATTAGTTATTTGCATATCATTTACATGAATTCATACAATACTGACTTTATCTTATCGAGTTTGGGCTCGAATGAAGCGCCTTGATGTGCAGAATATGATTGTGAGGGCGGAATATGGAAGCAATGAAGGAGACCACGACTTCTTACAATTTCAGGAAATTCTTATGAGAGGCTGCTCATGACTCCATTACTTTCGACCTCCTTAAAAAAAAAGAGAGAGAGAGAGAGAGAGAGAAGCAAAACTGTTATTTCCTACTAGCTCTAGTCAAGTTGTGTGATATCATATTGTACGCAAGTTTACATCCGACGGCTCCCCTACGATTTAAGGGTAGTGTCTTTGTATACTAATCAAAACGTCATGGAACCCAGGTTCGAACCTCGCTACTGCTTAAATTTAGAACAAAAATCGTCAGTAATGATGGATGGGAGGATAGAGCTTCAAGGCACTTTTTTCCCCTGCTCCTAAAACCCTGAAGAGTCTGCAATGCTCAAAGGCATGAGAATGCAGAAGGTAATGGGAACCACTGGTGTCTGTCCACAGGACATGTGGCCTACAATTGAAAAGTGGTATGATGACTCCTCCATTAGCGAAATATTCCGCAATAGTCGCACATTCAGATCTCTGGGAGGAAACTGGCAAGTGCCAGGTGTCCCAATGAATTATGTTTACTGTATAGCTCCTTGCCTGGCACACCATGCTTCTTTTGTCACTGTAAATCTTACTCAACAGCATATCTCCATCTGCCTCGATAACTTCACCTCTTGGTGTAGCCTCTGCTACATCAAAAACACTTTTGTTAAAAACCCAAGGAATTATTACAATAAATACCACCAATCACTTCTCTCTCCCTAACTTCCACCATGGCACACATAAACATGACTGTGTGGTGGTACTCTCTTCAAAGGTAAGCTGGTTCGAATCCAGGTAATGGAAGAAATTTGCATTGCTGGTATTTCCCCAGTAATGGGAGGGGGAATTGAAGCATAAAGTTTCTCATCACCAGACCTCGTGTCAGTGTTCTACATTACATTACCTCTCCTCAGTGTATCATGATACACTGATGACGCTTGTGACACTGTTGAGGGTGACACATGTGGTGTCGACGATAATCGCCTGCAGCAAATCGTCAATCGACCACCGCAGAGATGCTGTACACGTAAGCAGCATCGCCACCACCTATGAGAAAGAAGCAGTAAGCCACTCCTCCTGTAGCTTCGAGGCGCCACACACGACAAGTATTTCCAGCTCTGCCAGTGCCTGGTACGAGTTCTGCCAGAGTCCAGCCTGAGTTCTGTTCTGTCTACGAGGGTATCAACAGTTCCATGACGACTGCAGAGAAGCGACGAATTTCTGCCTTCAGAGTGCAGTGTCGGCGTAACGTCACTCAGTGAAGCCTAGGCCAAGCAAGCACATACAGAGAGTCGATGGCCCACAACAGACACATATTTGGCACAACTGTAGTAAACGTTCAGTGTTCATCATCTGCAGACTTGTACTGTAATGCCGCTCAGTGTTTTCAGCAGCTCCTGTGTATCTGAACCCCAATTAATACCACACGTGCTCCTGCAGTCACAGCTGCGAGGAGCTAAAAATAAGTTTATCGCTTTCCAAACAAAAAGGCGTTCTTTTGACTGTTTCATTTATGTACTTGTAAATTTATTAAAAGCAAGACACAACAACATGTGTGTCGGATGTGGATGTTAAGTTCCTAACGCATCCATTACAGTCATGTACATTCAATAGATAACTCCGAGTCACAGTTCTCTCACAATGCAAGGACAGTGCCCAATTACGTGGAGGAAGATAAGCGCTCGCAGTAAGGCCGCGGATCTGTTGCTCCATTTCTCTCTGCTGACATGGGCAGAGGACTCTCACTTTCTTATATCTTGGAATAATCACGGAACCACAGCCTACAACAAACTCAAATTAAGAAAACAGCAAACTCGACAATGTGGGGATTCCATCATCCAGCCATCCTCTGTACTTGGAAAAAACCAACTGAACGAGGCGATGCTGTGGTAAGCTGGTGGCTACAAACTTGATTTTCGACCAAATTTAGTTTCTCTGCGATGTCCCTACTCAGCGTAGGGTGAATGACACGACGGTTCCTATGGATGGACGCAGCTGTCCTGCTTCCCCGTTCTTCCCTATTCTGGGTTATGCTCTAATAGCTGTTTCACCAACAGGACGTTAACCCCTGATCTTGTTTCTTCCTTCGTCTTTCCAAAAGCCTTAGTGGCCCCAGTGTTACTTCCGCCAATATAGCTTGGATCTCAGCACTCTCAAAAATTTAACATTCCTTACAGTCTTAGAACACCTTGCACTCTGTATCATATTTGCAGTCTCAGACGCAACCTCTACCAGCTGATTAGATTGCCCTCTCTTCTGAGATTCCTCAAACTTTGTCACAAATTGCAAACGTTCCATAAACGTGGGAAACAAAAGCAATTTTTCTCGCCTATCCTCTGGATACCTAGGCTTCTGGTGCGCCCTCCACTTGCCCGCCCCTTCTGTATCCTATTCGAGCGGAACTTCAGCTGGCTGGTTCTTCCTGTTCCAGAATAGTATGTAGACACTTACTCCTCCAACCAGCTATAATCCTAGCGTCTACGCCTCTTCAATATGTAGATGATCCCGCTTCCAGCCTCCTGACCACTGCCATCCCTCCCTCACACCTCCCTCTACCCACATCAACTTGTCAATCATACTTCCCAGCCCACTCCAACACCTTGAATACATACACCCTTTCTGGCCGGCACCTGCATCATACTGTATTACCCTCGTAGTAGATATTGGGAACTGACTGCCAGTGACTTGCCAGAAGCAAGAGCCTTATCTTCACCATAGCACCATCATCAGCTTCAATGTACATGTGTTTATGTAGAGACGCTATGGCTTTTATTTTTTTGAAACCTACCATTTTATTCATTCTCCCCAAAAAGCAGCAAAGTGTCTGAACCTTGCGCACCACACGATAATGTGGTGGGAATGGAATGAATAACAAAGAAAATGGAGTGTTTACGACAAAGTCGTGCATTCGGCCTTCCACAGGATGTGCCTGTGTATAAGAATCTTTCAGAACTTATTCGTTTTACTGGGTATACATTTGCGCTCAACACGCCAATGACGTATACATTGGATGACGTGTAGCATATCAGTATCACTCTCCTTTGATTTGTACTCTGAACAGCAATAGTGCTCGAGGACAACGACCATCAGGACTTCTCAGAATGCAGTAGGTAAAGCCGTCATCAAGCTGAAGCCTGGTTTGGTCACCACAGTGCTGTCCTACTGCAGGTCGTCGTCACTCGCCGTCTTCCTACTTTTGAACTAACTTACCCAGTTAATAATTGCGGGACACAGTTAATTATTGGGTCTCCGAACAATTCTACAGTTCCATCATTTTCGTTTCCCATAAATCAGTGTCAGAGGTGAAAGAAGAGATAAGTGACAGAAGGAATCTCGGGAGCAATGCCTGAATCCCAAATCTCTGGAGTTGCAATCCCACATTCATCCACTCAGCAGCTGAGGCATATATGTCCCAATTGCATTTATTTCTGCGTTATTATCATTACACAAGGTACGAGTGAGACGAAGTAATTACATTTTTCTGCGTGTTTTTGAATGTATGCAAACAGACTATTAACAGTAAATCGTTCATTGTGGTAAAGGTACTTCCTAAATCGTCAGTTACTGTATTTTGTTGTGCTTTTTCTCGACAATCTCGTGCTAACGAAACAAACTGGTGACAAATATGCTCCATCACTTTTTTTGACGCTGCGTGATGGGGTCACTAAGTTCACGGAGGAAAGTGAAATATCACACAGACGAGAATTCAGCCTGCATCCTATTTCTTTGTACAGGACGCCTATGGAGTTATGTCAAAAGAGTATATTCTATATGGACGTAGTTAGATATTTAAAAAAATACGTATCCAACGGATCAGTGTATGGACGATCACACCTTCCTCAGATATCTATGTGTCTCGCTGTCCCCCTTGCTTTATTGCGGATCGTTCTAGTAATTCTGCTTAGAAAGACTTCCTCAACACTTGTGTCAATTTTCCATTAATCTTTCAACGTTGAGCCACATGAGGCTTTATTATTCTTCATATTCAGTTATTTGCGTGGTAAGATCAAAAGTTTGTCATGACGATTTCAAAAGGTTGTTGAGGTGGTAATGTTGGGATTTCGTGGTAACGATCTTAATGTGGCTTTAAATGCTGCAGAACCAAATACAATCCGAGAATAAGTTGTTCATTAAGAAATCCATTAATCTGACCAACAAAACGAGACTCAAGCTCCTTCCTTCTACAACCACACAAGATCCGTGATTGCCTTGTCATGGAGCTGAGATACTAAAAACTTCTGTTGTACTGAGAAATATGAAATTCCCATTCATGTAAGCTTCAAAAGAATGTGGTCCTAACAGGTATTCTGATTACATAATATCCCACATAAGGTGAGGTAGGTTCCTTTCCAACTCTTGCTGGTAATGGGTAATTTCCTTAGACAAGAAAACAATTTTTTCCTGATCAAATAGTGGTATATGGCACATTTATACATAAACAACACTCTTGAGCGAGACACGGCAGAAGTCGCCACAACGAAGTACGGTGGGTTACAAATCGTTGCTCCACACCATTGTCAGATAATTCAGTAACAAACATGGGCCTAAATCCTTTCGTATTCATATTTTTTCAATATGGTCGTGCATTGTTGAACAAGATGCTTGAAGTCGAACTGCTCTCTTGCAAATGATTTTCATTGGAGACTGCTCATCTGATTAAGAGTGGGTGACACACGTTTCCTGTCACTTTTTATTGCTTCCAATACGTGGCCTGTCTTTGAGACAGCCTGAAAATACTGGACATTTATCTCAATCAGGCATGGCTACTTTACGAGGGGGACTGAGGCAAATGGTCTCATCATGCGTTACATAGTTTTTCCTATCTGCGGACGTTCATGCACCCACGAATCCTCCACTAATCCCTCCTTTACAAGATGGATTCGGAACTCAAAGACTGCAGTGCTGAAACAAAAATATAATTCTGATAACATTATTTTTTTAACATCTTCAGTGCAGGACTATCAATAAAACCTATTTACTTCCTTATTTTTACTATGTCAAGAGCGATGCAGGGACTTCTTGGGCACCCTGTAGATGAAATAGACGTGCATAGTAACAATGATACCTGTCTTTGTTAATACTCTTACTTTGTGTTGACATGCCGCCTCAAATAGTTCTGGGTAACTGAACCAGGGTAATGCGGGTAAACGACGCCCAGGCTCGTCACCCAGAGAAGACTTTGGATTCAGCTGCCTGCAGTGTACGGCCACCACCTACTTGCTGTCGTTTTCTTGCAGACGAGGAGTGGCAGCTGGAGGACAGAAGCCACGCTACGCTCTCCGTGGGCACTGACTGCGTGCAGCTGTTGGTGAACGCCCTGGACCACCCCACGTGTCCGCTGGAAGACCTGCCACTGGAAGCCGTGAAGCAGCACGAGCGGTGCCGCGAGCAGCTGTGGGACGACGTGGTGCAGAGGTCGCCCCACGTACCCGTCACCAGCTACCTGGCCTACACGCAGAGGGCAAACGTCAAGCTCTGTCTGCTGGCCTGGATGGCTGTCAACTCGTACGGCATTTGTCAGGACGTCCCGTTCAGTATGATACAGTCCGTGCACGATGCTCGCTGCTATTTCGATAGTCCTGACGATCAATCGTGTCTGCAGTCGAACGCTACAGACGCCATCTGCTCTGTTTCCAGAGCTATTCTGTTGCTAAAGTGTCGCGACTTTTCCTCCATTAAGACTTCCCATAATTGTTCGTTCAGTATGTTGGGATCTCTATGGGCCTATAGTACGAGTAGTATACTGGATCAAAAGCTAACAGAACAAACACTGAACTACAAAAACAGTTTAACCAACGCCACCTTGAAATACAAGGATTTCAAAATTGACAGCTTGAAGCCTTTAGAAACGTCATTTATACTGATAAATATCATTTTCCGTTTTTCGACTGCCGGAGTATACATGTACCTTCCCCAGTTGCGCAACTTGCCTGGAAAGATACTCTTGTCCTTTCAGATCACGTGCATAGTCCAGATCCTGTGTTCTGAGGTCGTGTATCGTATGGCAGGCGTCCCTGACTTACCTACAGCAGTGCTGATAGACAGCGCCCTCACACTTCTCAGCTGTTTCTGGCTGAATTCATTCTGCTACCACATGTACGCTTGTGTTCGCCATCTCAGGCTTCCTGACCAGCTACTACCTGCTGAAGTAAGCCAGTTATTCCGTCGTGAGGTGCTGTGCGTGTTTATACCGTGCAGTATAGTGTGTGTGGCAGCTGTTGCTTTGGAAAAGACGAGTAAATATTACCTGATCTACAGTCGCATAGTAGTCCTTGCAGGGATATCAGTGTCTGTGGGATTCAATTTCGTTTGTCTCGGACTGCTTGGATACATGTACCTACGTAATCGGTGCTCCATGCGGCAACTCGAAATTGTTGATAACAAGAAATTTGCCTCAAAGAAGGAGTGTCTTTTTATGTCAGTTAAGGCCATTATATTAAGTGGAACAGGAATTATTATTAGAATTGGGTTGCACCAGGCTCAGGGAATAGCGCAGGTAGTGTACTATATGCATCTAGTTACGATGGTGCAAGGACCAGTGCTCTTCGTCTGTTTCGTTTGCAATGGAACGACGCTCCCCCTACTGAAGAACAGGATACTTCTTTGGTGGAACCCAACCAACATCCCTGCAGGTCTAGAGCTGTGTTCGGCAGCCGAGAGGAATCTGGCCAGGAGAAACAATGAACAGTCTCCCTTTTCAGAATCCTCGCTGTAGCCTCCTTCAGTATTTTTCGCAAATAACTGTCTCCACACTACACTGCATTAAGCCCAACAATAAAAATGGACTCTACCTGGTATGACAATATTAAATGTCATTAAATCTCATATCGTACAGCCAGTACTTCTCTTTCCTAACGTCTCCTTCATTTATAACTGTGTGCTTATTTGTGAGTGGTAGCCTCTGTCTACCTATTCTAATGCACTGAGACTACTCACTAAAATTGTTGGGAAATGCTTCGTGTATACAATAGGCTGCGTCAATCACACGGCCTGTTATATACAAGGAAAACGCAGCACGTTGTCGGAGGAATTCCCGTTCGTCAGTGTCATCTACCGTGGCGATGGTGAATTTCTGGACACATGTTCGTATGACGTTTTTTCTCCGTTTTCCGTCGAGGATCTCTCTTTGCAATTTGTCGATTTTATTAATGTATAATGTATGATATTAGTATATATCATATTATGTCTGAAACAGAGAAATTTTCCATATGTGTGTGAAAGATGTACTTTTACATGATTTGTAATTCAAGTACCATGACAAGAGACATTCAGATACTTATACAATCAAAAGAGAGGGGCGAATGACTGAAGTAATGTGTGCATGAAAGTGTAAATGGGTTTGTTCAGCTTATTAGTGGTTCGATTACATAGAGTGGCTGAAACAGGTATAGTAATAAAGTAACACATCACGTGTTGTGGGAAATGTGGCTTGAAGTGAACGCAAAGTGTCGAATGGCAGAGTTATGAGATCAGCATTATTGGGTTTGTGAGACAAGATGGTGATTTGTTAAGCTAGAGGTTTGTAAGGGTACTATGGCAGATGTTAAAAGTTAATGTTCCACGTGCCACTCTTGAGCAAGGAAGAACATTACTTAAAGGCGTATTTACAGAAACAGTACTGTGGAAGGATAAACTTGTGCAAGTACTGTGAGTCCTGGAAAACATGTGCCATAGTAGCTTCACTAGAACCACACAGTACGCCGAAATTGTTGTGATTCGTAATCAATTTTGTTCAAATAAAACCTGAGTGAGCAAAGTAAAGGAGTGTCTGTGTGAATTTAGTATCCAGCCCAACTGAAAATCCTGTGATAAATAGTACTACCTGGAGTGATTTTCGTGAATTTCGCACTTAGCAGGCACCCGCAGTGTTAACCGCGATTTCCGTTTGGACGCAGTGGAACCAGAGGGAGGCAGGTGCCGGGTGCAGCCCGGCTGGCCGCAGGGGGGCGCCGGCAGCTCAACAGATTCTGTAAAACCGTTTGACGAAGATTTGCAGGCCGTGCGCCTCGATTCTGTCAGCGCAGCGCCAGGCCAACCCTGGCCCGCTCTGCGTGACGTCACGAGAGCGCGCCGCGGCCTTCTCTTTAGGTGGTGGCGGCCAGAGCCGACACGGGGCGCACTGGGGGCGCTTAGCGGCCCACCCACACAAGCGTCCTGCACCACCGGGACACGCGTAAAGTCGGTCCGACACAGTGGTCGCCAGCCGGGCCTCCACCCGTTGGAAAATATCAAACCTCATCGCTCGAAAGCCAGTAGGTAACGGCCCTCGTGCTACCTACTTACCCCCAGGCAAGATCCCGAGTTCCGACCGCAGTACTGGGAACATTCACAGCCGAGTCCAGGAAATTACTTTCGACTGGCTGTACGAAATACACAGTTCAAACTCAACAGGAACACGGTCACTCAAAAAACATTACTCCCAGATTTGGATAACAAACTGAGATTATCGCTATCCAATTACCCCAGCCAAGTCAGTCTGAGTCGGAGGACCACTACCAATTCGCTAACATCACGGAGTTTTCCCTGAGCTACAATTCGCCGTAAACGCCCACACTAATTACTATTTCAACATTCGCAGATAACGACAGGAAAGTTCTTAAGCGGTAACGGATGCGCGCAAACGAGAACGCGTTTGGAAACTCGAGACCGCTGTGCGTCGCGACACAGAACTCCGCTCCAGAGCGCCGGCGACCCGCCACGTCGGCCACACGGGCGCCGACGGCCAGCTCTCGATTCCCCGAGCTCCGAGCCTCTCCACGAAATCCTTCTACACGTGGGCCTTTCAGCCAATCAGGAGCAGCAGAGGACCGCAAGCCCCACCACTGGCCACTCCCTGCTGCTGCTTACAGCCGCTGCTGTCACGTTCTGATCTTCAAAAAGGCGAAGCAGCGAGCAGATATGGGTGGTCAGGGAATCACCTGTTACAACCCTTTGACTCGTGGGGTATCAAGCATTAACTTCTGCAACCGATATACCTACTAAGGGCTTTCCTCTGATATATCTGGGGACAAGCATTCTCGCAGCCGAAACTGCTTGAACTGTTGTTACATGTACGTAGTTGTTCGACAGCACACGTGTTACTCAGACGATGTCCCCTGCAAAGTGCATCATGCGTAACTCGCGCCACTGCCGTGAAACGCAGCATTGTCAGAGCGACTCAGACTTGGGATCGGCAGTCTGCACAACCGCCACACTTGGAGACAGGGACGACCAACCCGCATCTGCCGAGGCTAAAGGCACAGAACTCAACGCTGACTGCGAGCGTTCTCAAGCAGGGCGTCCTGTTTCCGATATGCAACAACAGTTTTCAGCGCACCAGACTCAAGTAGAGAACTCTGTCTCCACCAGATCTCCAGAAACGCAACGCTACGCGAACTAGCCGAAAACCCGGACAAGAAACCCGAAGTAAACAGGCAAAGCCGCCACAAACACGATACTCCAATTACAAAAACTTTACACTCATCCAAATACATCTCACGAAGAACAAGGTTTACAACTGGTTGGATGCAGATTGAATTAAAGCACATCTAACACAACTTATGGTACTTTAGCAAACCCTGCAATAAACTATAAACTAAGAAGGTGGCAAAGAAACCGCCAAATCGTTGTAACCTGCACTAAAACAGTTGCCTGGGCCACCAAGTCGTTCATAAAAAAATCCGAAAAAATTTGCCAACATCACAACACACCCATAAGATATCGAAACCCGTGAGAACAGTTTGAGTTACTTACCGATCTGAAGCAACAGTAACAGAAATCACACCGCACGCCAAACAGTAAGCAAGAGAGAAACCACACAGACTCACGCTCGCCTTTGTGATAACCAATTTTGACCGTGATACAACAAACGAAAAAACTGAAGGGGACCTAATGGTACCGGGAAACTAAATCAAAATTCCCCGCTATTCCTTCCAGTCATCTATAGTTACAAAGAACCAACAAACAAGCTACTTGTTCACCATTTCAGAATGCACTGTGTACCTCACAAGGTTGGACTATTTAAACACTACCTCCTCAATAACAGCTACGTCCATATTGCAACACTTTCCCATAAGCCACGAAAAGCTGCGATATAAAATGAAATGAGAAGAACAGAGTCGAGCACATCGAATTTTTAATGGCAAAATAGACCCGAAACAAGAAGCACCAAACTACAGCAGCTGCAACACTGATAACGTTAATAGTGATGAGAGTTGCAAAGAAAGACCAAAACAGCCTGTCTCAGCAGACAAAACTGAATACATTAAGCGCATTGATGAAACTATCACGGTCTTCGTCCAAGAATGTCACGAAAACAATCAAACGGAAAACATACTCTGAGTCTTCACTACAGCCCTTCACAACCTGATATTTGTAAGAAGGGAAATAATAACAGCAGCTTCTAAAAAGCTCCTACTACGTTCTTTGGCGAACAGGGATCCACGTCTATATCGCCGTATTGATAGACAAGGAGGCCTATGCCCAACCTAGCCTGAGACACCAGGAAACAAGAATTAACCTTCACATTCAAGCCTAAGAAAGGTGTTGCCAATATCTGCATTGTCAACACACTGGGTTTCTGCTGTAAAAACAAACTCCCTAAAGGCATAGTAAGAGAAAAAGAAGTTGGTATTATAGTCGCAGCACATACCTCATGAGCAGGTAGAGAAATCAATCTAGATAACTGTATCTGTCACGCAAACCAGACCGTAGTAGAAGCTGAGATAGATGCTTCAGAGTCTTTCATATAAAACACCACAACGATGTATCCTGCCGAGGAACCGCCAACTGATCTCGTTAATTATATACCCTCATTGTGCCCAGCTAAAGGAACAGGAGACTCAGGTTAGATCTGCGATATTTGCTGAAAAATTGAACAAGAAAGATATTAAACTTGTTGTAGCCATTTTGAATCACGCTAGACTCAGAAATGACTCGCCGCATTTTATCAATCACTATGGCACTTCTATCTTAGAACATATACTACGTACAACATAGCTATCCAGATTCTGAAGCTACACTGAATTTGGCGACTGTATAGCTAACGAATACCTCACATTTATTATGCTGTGAATCACAAAAACTAGGAAAAAACTTAAAACGATCATAAACTCACGAAATCGGATAGTCGAAAAATTCAGATTGATACGTTTTAACACAAAACCTAACGAATCAACTATTCAAACCACTCCTTAACACTCCTGACGTACATAAGAAACAAAATTAAACAGTAGGGAAATTCTGTAGACCATACGGCACTAACCAAATGGATATGCTACGATTGGCTTCAACGTTTTCAATGACCTAATAAGAAGAGAAACCCACCAAATGATGCGCGAAGTAAACACAAGAATTAGGTCCCACAATAGCAGTAGTTTTTGGAAAAAAGTTCCAACAGGCTTCCAACAGGCCATAGCACACCATTTGCGAACAGCCATCCTTAATAGCAGATGAGAATGTCATTCATTACTCACGACCTCAAAAAAGTTCCTCAAAGTGCTAGAAAAACATTCATGGTCATCCATGGTATCCAAAATTCGATGAAACCGGCGAAGAAATAATACTCGAAAATCCGAATGCAACCACTTAACATTCACTACTTTATAAGATTGGCGAATATGAAATGGAAAGAAAGCAGCTCAGAGACTGGAGGCACTGGAAGATAACAAAATAAATCACTCCTTTCACAGGACACCTGCCTCAAACATATCAGACGTTTCTTCATCGCGGCCATGAAACTGAAAATAGTCTCTCTAGAATAGAAGCAAGCTAAAATCAAGATGATTTCCCAACCCGAAAGACCAAAAAACAACACCAAATCATATGTTACCGTGCTCTCAGTGACAGGGAAAGCTTTCGAGACAGACTAAAATTATTCAAGGAATAGAGCAACATAATGGCACAAGAACAAGCCGGGTTCAGCGGCAACCACAGCACAGGTGACCCGGTCCCAGGACTGAGCAGCAGAGCGACGCGGGCTGAACGCAACACGGCAGCCGCGACGCCGGCACGCTTTCTCGTGGACGGCGAACGCGCCTTCCATTGGTTGTGGCATGCTGGACTGCTCTTTGAAACGTTACTTTTGAACTTGGCATCCCAAAGTGTGCAACTTAATGAAAACGTTGCTGGAAACAGGTAAGTACAAGCGCTGCTTGGTGATCACCATTCGACAAGTATTACGCCAGCCGCAGCGACGCCACGTGGGGCAGTCACGTCTCCACTGCTACACACCAACAACACGGCTGACATCGCTAAAGGTCGAGGATCGAAACAACAGCCCTGTACACAGACGACACTGCGTACTGTTGTCGCGGCCCGACATGCGGCAGAATTAACGAGCAGGTCAGCCCCTTCACAGACAAGCAGGAATCATCGCTAAACAAGTCGAGTAGGTTAAAATACAGTGGATCCACGAAATCTATACTTCAGCACCAACCTCTGATCTTCAAATATCCCTACTTTAAATAAATACGTATTCCTCACGTCGTCTTCAGAGGTACTCTGACAGTTATCAACAATGAAGAAATACGCCAACCGGAAAATAAGATGTTATAACACAGAGAGATGTTGTTGCGCTCCTTAGTGTGAACACTGGTTTAAAAAATAGCTCTCCATTCTACTGTATAACTTGCAGGCCTCTTCAAGTAGATATTGCAGCCCACATCCATCCCAATCTCCTTACTGTATTCACCACTTGGTCTTCCTCTACGATTTTTACCCTCCACACTTCACTTCAAAACTAAGTTGGTTACCTGTCGACGTCTCGGAACGTGTCCTACCAACCGACCCTCCATTTGGTCAGGTTGCGCCTCGCATGTTCCCACGTTTCTCGGGAATACAAACTTATCTTCCATGAGGTCGGCGTCTACCAGTTTTTAGATTCTTCTGTAAATAATTTGTGTTAGTATTTTACAACGACGAGTTATTAAACCGATAGTTCAGTAATTTTCACACCTGCCAGCAACTGCTTTCTTTGGAACTGATAACGTTACATTCTTCTTAAGGTCTGTGGGTGCTTCGCCTGTCTCATACGCCTGGCACAACAGGTGGGAGAGCTCCGCCGTGGCCGGCTCTCCCGAGGCTGCCTGTAATCCTGCCAGAAGACTGTTTACTCCCTGGACCTCGTTTCGACTTAGATATTTCAGAACACTGTCAAATTTGATCTCGTACTGTTACATCTCCCACCTCATTTACATCCATGACCACTTCCCCATCTGTAATATTACCTTCAGTGAGATATAACGGACATAACTACATTTGCTGAAAACAAAACCTATGTAATGTCATGACAGCAGAAATTATAAATATGATGTAGCTATGCTATTGACTATACAAAGACATAGATCACTACACCATTCAGACAGCAGTTTCTCCCACATAACATAGCACTTACCTCCGACCTACAAAGTTATCTTACAAATCCCTTCGTATCATACTAGAGTTTAGTTCCTAAGCATTTGTCTTAAAGACTACCAATACAATGTAACAGGAAACAAAATGCCTTAACGATGGACAAATAAACGCAGGTGCTGCTTTTTTAAAGTAAGGTTCTAACCCACTCATAAGGCGAATGCCAGGACTCAGCTGTAAGAGTAACATCGATCTCCAATCCGCCAGGATTACACGCTGCGTCAAAACCAAAGAAGAGCGTCAGATTAAAGATGAACACCGTCACCACGTCTTTAAGTGCATTTCCGTTCAAAGAGTAACACGTTTGGTAAGGCACATTGCTGCTTGTACTAAACTTAAATATTTTCATTTTCACCTCTCCCCTGTCAACAGTGACTGTAATTTGGATCAGCAACTCAGAAACAGACATTCTTTGACAAAGTCAGTCTGAAGTAGTCGACGAATGATCTTGATATTAATCACATTTTATTAAGGCCTGACTTATCAGGAGCTGCATTAAGTGATCTTATGTATTTCTAAAACATTAAAACTTAATTAAGCCGGCCGAAGTGGCCGTGCGGTTAAAGGCGCTGCAGTTTGGAACCGCAAGACCGCTACGGTCGCAGGTTCGAATCCTGCCTCGGGCATGGATGTTTGTGATGTCCTTAGGTTAGTTAGGTTTAACTAGTTCTAAGTTCTAGGGGACTAATGACCTCAGCAGTTGAGTCCCATAGTGCTCAGAGCCAAAACTTAATTACGAAACCTTTTAATTTTCTTGATCGCAAAAACACATTGCTTTACCATTCATTACACGTTTTGGTTGCCAATCAACTATTGTTAGCTTGTAAAAGAAACAATAAACAGGGAATTGCCTTAGATTTAACCAAATTTAAGGAAGTTACGTAGTATTGCGTGATGATATGCCAATCATGGTAAATACAATGTGGTTATGAATTCTGTAGGCTTGAACGCCATCATCTAATAGCATATCTTGGAACTGTGTAAGTAATTGGAAAGTACCTATCGGGTGAATGTGAATAGTAAACTGTTTTCAGATATTAAAGAAATAATAGAAATAATGAAAACGTACCATGCTGACTAATGAACTACATTTTGCATAGACTATTGGTTACACCGACAAAGTTACAGAGTGCAACTCTCAACATATAGTAACAATCGAAACACACTCTTTCGTTAAGAATAAAGGCGCTAGCCCAGCTTAAGAAGCGAAAGTAATTTAAGGAAGAGACACTCTCTCTAGTTACTTATATCGAAAATGAGTATGAGCAGAAATTAGTAAGTGTAGCTGCCTTTTTGGCCCTATCAGCTGTTGTCGACATTGCTTGGTGAGAAGCACTTCTTTAGAAATTCACGATTGTGTCGTAAATTTAAGGTCTTACTTAACAACATGCTAAACAATAGAGCGTTTCATACCCATTCTCACAATGACAGATGCAGGGTACTTAAACGAAATGATAGTTTACTTCAAATGTCTGTTCTGAGTCACCAGCCACTGTTTGTGAACAAGTAATAATGAAGTTGACAGCATCATCTGTTTTTTATCGATGCGAAATATAAACTCAGAGTGAGAACTTGTTTTAGTTCGTGGCAATGTATCCAGCTGTTCACCTTCTGTTTGTACAAATTGCATTCGTTAAACGGTAACAGATAAAAAACGATTCGTCGAGGGTCTTTACACACTCCACATGAGAGGAGGAGGGCCACATTCGAGCCAACAATTAATTTCTCCGAAAAGGCGATGAACAGGGAAAAGCTTGTTTCAGTGGTATTATTTTGTCGTGTCGTAGGGCGGCGCCGATCGAGAGAACGAAGATCACCAGAGCTTTATTTTACGGCGCCTGATTGCGTTATAGGCCGCTCGTTGGCGCATGTGGACTCACACCAAGTTTCATGCGTTCGACCACAGAGGTGCACATATAGACGGCGGGTGCATCTATCCTTGCCGTGTTGACATTCGAAACCAAATGGATTAGACAGCTGCATTATCTACACCTGGAATCAATTACTGATTTCAAAACTGATCTCGTTGTGTTAGTGTCACACATGTAGTAAGTGAACTAACCTACTTTCTCCAACAGTCGCAATGTTAATGCGACAACTGTCCTTGTTACGTTTGGCCACGTAGAGCGACAGCAAACGTTTAAAAAACTGTCCTGACAATTCTTTATTTACACAAACTACAGAATTGCAGTAATTTGAGAATCCCTGTTCTTGTTGACTGTGGCTAATTTAGCTGGCCGCTTCCACAGAAGGCTAAATATTAGTTTCACGGGAAGCACATATTTTTCTGGCCCCCTTCCTTCCTCAGGAATGCGTGTCATTATGCTTTAAGAAGAAACATCCGTAGTATCCTGTTTTTATACGGAATGAAACGCTATGGCTTCTGATTAATCCAGTACATTACTTGAAGAGTAAATTCATGATAGTGGGTTGGAGAGAAACGTTCTGTCGTGTCAAAAATTTTCGCCATTCGTAGAGTTTTCGATCTGACGACCGACATAGCCTAGATCCGTACATTCATCCAACCCATGGATTTTGGAACGTGTTTGCTGCGTAGCTTGTGCTATTCTGTTTTAACATATAAATGGCGTATAACTAACAGCTCGTTTGGAACAGTGTGGGCTACAAGTGCCAAACGCACAAATTTCCAGCGGTTTCACTTCTGTCTCGATACTCGAAACGCGCAACTTCTGTTGCCAAAGTCTTAACGATGTAGTTGCATCTTTCTCTGCAAAGTAGTTCTGCGACATCTTACACACTCCGGCCACGTATCACATCAGCATCAAAGATGCCTTGATGACGACAGATAATAAATTTATCATTAATATCTGCTTCTACCAAATGTGCTGTGCGCTCTCCGTCGTGTTTAAATAGTCCTTACTAGAAAACTGTAGTAGAAATTGGCGCGAATCGTACATGTGCATAACCTTCGAAAACCGTGACCCAATTACGGGAAACACAGTTGCTGTACTTGAATACGGTGTACTATTAGAATTTTTAATTTGTCATCGATACACTGACTTTTACATAACAAGGCGTGTGTTGTACTCTGAAGATTTCCACTAAAGCCCTCGTCATCTAGGGCGGCGCTTCCGCATACAGACGCGGAGCGGAAACGAAGAGGAGGGGAGGGGGGGGGGGAGGGGGGGCGAGGGTGAGAACTGCGCACGTGCCAGCAGCAGAGAGCGGGCAAACAAAGTCCACGTGACCGAACTGCATTGCTAGGGACAACATTCAGGCTCGTTTGCCTATGGTACATCGTATTATAGGTTCAAATCTACGAGGGAAATAGTAAATATTCGAGAACAGCTGACACAGTTTAGTGAAGAAGTGAAGTACCATTTTTCTAAAAACTACATTGAAACTGCTTGCAATAATTACCATTTATTGCGATTTGAACTGCATTATAAGTAGAAATTTAATACACTACAAAATTAACTTCGAGCACAAACCGAAATCATTATATCTGCTTGACAACTGCTTCTGCTCTGTGTCTAAGGTGTGTGTGTGTGTGTGTGTGTGTGTGTTTGACGGTAGTTGAGTGTAATCACTGCGTGTAAAAAAAGAATTAGTGGTAGAAAAGACTGATGTAAAAGACTACCGTAAGAATGGTCAGTAAGTTGTCATATTTTTCTTTGTTAACGGGCATTGTGGGTGTAAACTAACACGTTAGATGTTACAGTGAGAGACCGCATCGATAATCAATTGAACAAGCAAAAAATTAAGCTCCACCTGCGAATAACTCCAGGGAATCTGGCCGATAACATCGAAAACTACCGATATGTCGACAGGTAACCATCATTGTCATTTTAGAGCCCTGTCCAGTAAGTGCCTTGAATATGACAGAGGTTTACAATACGGTGGGAGAAGCTTAACTTCTCCTTGGCCAATACATTTGTAGTCTGCATAATTAAAAGGATACAGGTCCTAATCAGAAAGGCTAGGAAGTTCTCATTATTATGTATGCAACTGATCTGTTGACAAACACATTTTTAAGCCATGAGTCTTTAAAACTAAGAAATATTACTTTGTTCCAAAGTCTACATTGAAATACCATCTTCACTTGTGTTTGAGTCTGTTTGTGAACAATCTGGTATTAAATTTATGATGATAGGTTCAAGTCTTATATCAATCATCGTTTCCCTGTCAATTTCTTCTTCCTAGCATGCCACACAGACTATGCCCACAGTACAGGTGGGATGTTGTCTGTTGCCTCGTTGCTTATTGCCTCATGTGCAAGCGATTCACTGTATGGTACCTTGAATGTTTTGTTTCTTTTTCTTCCACATAGTCTTAACACCCTTTGCCCAAATTAATTCCATGTGGCTACAATGACAGTGACACGTGAGTAAACGCAAAATGGTGTGACCACATTCATGTGCAAGGAAGTCGTGTGTGAACGTTCTGTCACGTGACTGGTACAGTATAAATTAACGAGCTGCAGAAGATCGACACGAGTCTAGATTATACGATGCTTACTATTTTAATTTTTAAGCTGGGGAAAATATCCACATTTCAGGTGTTTGTACTTGATGTTTTTTCTATAACAGTTTAACTATAATTGGCAATGACCGACTTCGAAGCGAGCTATGACAAGAATTGTGAATCACATCACGAGGCTGGCAGCGTTCATCCAGAATGGTAATCACTGCTGTTTTACTTGCACGTAAATACAAGTTTATTCTCAGAAATAAAACGAGAAGAGTCAGCCTGCATAGTAATTGTCCGAAAACCTATCCCCATGAGAAATTTAAAACCGCCAGTACCATCAATAATTTTCTAGCATATCTTCTTGGAATCATTATAATTGACCCATGTTTCATCAAGGTAATACACTGTTGACCTACCTGCTTCTCTTGTATCGTGAATCTTTATATGGGATGTAGTTCGTGCTGCACCTCTATCATTTGTCTGAACTAAAAACTCTCTTCTTAAGGTATCTGGAACCAATGTCTTTGAAAATTCTTTACCTTGACGAAGCGCTTACCATTGAAGCCTGCGTAATTGTAACTCGTTTCTGTTATGTCAGGCATTCATCATTCACACGGATCTCTTTAAAACATCATTGTTAAAACTATCCATTTGTGTTACAGGTTCTTTGCGATTTCGATGCTTTCCGGCGACACGAAACCAACTGTTTCTACAGTTCCGACAGTCTTGACACTTCCCTCTACAATTCGCTTTAACAGTTCTTTGCCGACTCCACATGGTTCTGGGGGCCATTGTTGTGCTTTCAAATATCAACCGTAGGAGACGCGCTTTTAAATTCACGTTTGAAAAAGTTATAAATGAGTTAAATAATCCGCCTCGCCTGCTTGTGATGCACTTCACGTTTATTGCCGTCATATGACTTTTTTTTTTTTTAATCGCTCTTAAACATTTACGAGATACACATTCACAGCTGTACTGCTGCAAGAAAATAAAGGAAAGAAAAAAATTGATGGTTGGGTGGACAGTTCGGTTGTGGCGAAGTGCGGCAACAGTGCTGCACGTAGGAGCGAGATTCTCGCTCTCTGCTGGAACTCGCTGCTAGCCGCTCGGAAAGAGCATGAATATTAGTGGCCGCCAGTGGCTAGTGGAGGGGGATGAGGAGAACAGCTGAAAATGGGGCCGCCTTCTTACATGACACAGACAATAGGACTCTTCTGATTCGTCCAGACCGATGCTTCGACGTAAATATTGAAATTTCCTGCTACTATTAAAGTTTTGGAGCCAGTGCAGATACGGTTCTGGAGGAAGTACTTAGGTGCTTTCAGTTTACTCAGAATCGGTAATGTATTGGTAGTATATGAAGCTACGATGTCTTCTGGTCAGAAGAAACTGATAGCACCTCTTTGTTTCGACAGATTATACTTCACCGTAGCTGCACGTACCACCACCGTGCCACACAGAGTATGTTACTCTTGTGCCGTAGGTTTATAGAGAGACCAGAAAAAAAAGAAACCTGATATCAGTATATTTAACGAAGTCATTCATTACCGTGTATGTTACTCACCTCTAGGTGTGTGCACTGCTCTATTTGGGAGCTGAGGAAGCGTCGATAGCAGACTCTGGTCAACGGCTGAATCTGGAGGTCGTCCGTACTAGCGGTACGACGAAGCGATTTCTCCACTCGGGGCAAATCTGTCTTTTAGTTTCATTGCTTAGGGGACAGACTGAAACGGCATAGCGTTGTCTCCCTTAATCCACAGAAAACACGATAAGAAATGTTACGTTCTTTCGATTAAATTACTGCTAAGAAAAGCCTTGGGATTATCGTCGTAATCGCAGTTCTTTCTACTTCACCGCGCTGTAATTCGTCACGGTCACGTAAACGGACAATTAAAATGGCCCGGCGTTTACAATAAATTGCTGTGAAAACAGCTGTAGGCCGGAAAATTCCGTTACAGCTGGGAACGGTGTTTCTCGCGACGGCATTCTTGTGCCAGGTCCGTGATCTTGTCGAGATGAACTTTAGTAGCAGTTCAGCATTAATTCAGATAGGTCCATCGCCTTTTTTTTTCGTCTCCGCATCACTATCGCCGTGCTGCCAGACAAGGTGTCGACGTCTGCGACGCTGTTCCCCAAAGTCGGGAAGCAGCTGATTCGACGAACTGCTCTGCAGAACAGCCACTGTACAGGTTGAAATCATGTTTGCGAAATCTGATCTGTGCGGCCTCTATGATGACAGAAAAAGTAAAGCCCTTTCCTTATAGAAAGGAATCTGTCTATTCCTCGATATTTCGTTTTAACAGTGCTCCAAATAGTTTTCCGTACAACGCTTAGCGAAATATTACGCTCAGATTAGGCAAGTATCAAACGAGGGAAAATGTTGGAAATATGGCGGGCTTCCCAGAATCAACTGTTCCCTTCGCTTCAGTGGTGTTACATATATTCAGATCTCGGGTGGGCGTCTATCGCTGACACTATCGTGACGTCATAACATCGACACTCGCGACTCACTCATTACGAGCGATCCTGCCCTGACAAACGCGCCAACCCTGTAATCGAGTGACCCTACTAAAGAAGCATTTTTTTCCATTTTTGCTCTAGTTTACGCCTAATACACCTTGAAAACGCAAACGGCGGACATCTTTCCGCCTGGTTTTAGCTCTCCTGGCTACAGCTACCAACTATATAATTATTAATCGCTCTGTCTCCTGATTCAGCAAAAGGATCGCCTGAACCGTGTGGACGACATGTTTACATCGCTGCGACATCTTCTTTCCCGATATGGTGTTGTGGTCTCCTGCACTTTCCGGTCGTATATAAAAACAGGCCCGTACTTGGCTTGTTGACAATGTGGAAACACGTAAAGTTATCGTTTTTGTAACCTCTTGTCAAGTATGCCGTCCATTCTCCATCGTGTTTGAATAGTCTATGCCACAAAGCCGCAAAACAAATTGCTGCGCAACTTATATCTGCACTTAATTCACAACCGTGCACCAGTAAGCTTAACTTTGGACGCTCAATATAGCACCTTCCAACACTTTTACGGACGTGGATAGTACTTTTGAGCATGCCATTACGTGCAATCTCCTCTTTCCCCTCTTCCTTATATTTTCACTGGCGTACGTAAGAAATCCATACCCTCCAATAATTGTTAATGTCTCCTCTCCATATTAGGAAAACACCGATAAGTTCGCTGTGCCAAGGACAGTTGCATTGCAGAGACGATACTCGTAAAAATTATGAATCTCGTAATAAGGACTAGCAAAACCTGTCAAGGTTTAATATGTAAACATAAGTAGAGAAAAACGGTTTCCGAAATTTTCGCCTTCTGAATGTTGTGTCCGGTGTAAACGTCGAATCTGTCGTACCGTTCACCTTGCCTGCTCAGTAAATAGGCTACGTGGAAAATCACAGCAAATATTGAATTCTCGCCGACGTCTGCGTGGTACCTTAGGTCATTGCCCATATGTTTTAGGTACATATACAGATACAAAAAGAAATTAATATCACCGTATTGAACAGTCTCTCGTTCATCACTACTGAATCACAGACGATATTAAAAAATACCGTCTTTACGCATGGTGATAGGATCGATGTGACCAAATCAGTTAAAAGTTTTGTTTCGTTTTCAATGCTTTGGCAATCGACCAGCGGTGCACAGTCTCTGCTATCAATAATACCGATTCCGTAGGGTCTCATGTGTTGCCCCATAACAGCGTGACTGACACATTTACTACTTTACTAGAGGACTTTTTGTATTATATATCTGTTTTCTTAGCGCCTTTGTCAAACGTACCATACTTATTGTCTGCTGAATTTTAAAGTTACTGATAGCTACCAACGCAACCGTCATTTTGCCTTTGTTAGCACTTTCCACCAAAGGTTAGGTGTACTTGACTCCTGAGCATTCGACCAACATTCTGTCACGCATTGTCTGGCATATGCAGGGTGCGGAACCACAATTTGACCAAAAGCCAAAGCATCAAATGAAGGAATGTAGAGGTCGCAGTTGAGTATTTAAGGCGCTATGCCAGCGTGAACCGTGGTCAGTTGGAACATTTGCTCCACATAATTTTGTTAATTAACTGGTGCCTTATTTTTCGTTCCTTTTGGCCCTTTTAAGGCGTATTGAAAAATGAAACATGGACATGTTATTTCTTCATTTCTGGAACAATGCTGTCTAGCGTGCGTCAGCTAAATCTGATACAGGTGAAAGTGATAATTTAAATTTACCTTTTTCTCATTGCGACGATTGGTTAGTCCAAATATTGTGTTTACGTATACATTTTCTGTAAATTACCAGTCATTTGAGTGAAGACATTCGTATGTCAGATTTCAATTACGTTCCTGTAGCCCAGAAAATATGCAGCTACGACCCTTAGTGGCCATACACAAAATACTATGTCTCATGCTATCTTTCCCCCTGCACTTTTTCCGCGCCCAGTATAACGGCGCTGGATAACAAACCTGTCTCAACCAGCCCTGTTCAAATAATTCACTTTTTACGCACGCTACACACAGCTCACTGAATGACTCCCAGCCCATTCGTCCGCCTATATTCCGCCACCACACTGGAAAGCCAGCGCGCGAGCCTCAAAATCATTAACGCAGCATCAGATTCTGATAGTGACACTGTACTGGTTGTGAGCAAGCTCAGACATTAATCGCAAATGCAGAGCATAGTAATGTAGAAACTGAGTTTATCTCTCCGTTTGTTCTCCGTCTCCTGCAGGCCAGAGAGCTCTGCCGCTGCATCAGCGGTCGATTACTGGTGTTGGCGCCACGGAACGATGGCAGTTAAATTGTGATTCCATTAAAGGAATAAAAACAGAAAGAAGTAAAGAACGCGGCATCTAGCAGTCAAGCAGCACGTTTCTGGTAGTTTCATGCGATGACGAATTTAAACGATAAATTACGTAGTGGGACTGAGTTAACAGCTATTACATAAACCCAGATTTAAAGCTACGCACTACAGAGACAAACTCACTAAAGTTATCGTCGTTGGCACATTTTATTTTACACACAATTGAATCAGACCACTTCTTATGAACTAAACTATGCCTGTAATTCATGGCGAAGCTGACCATTACTGTTACTATTCTGGTATTTTTCTTAGGTAAAGACTGAGCAAAATGCTCACACGATATAGCACTCTTACGTCTGTCATGTAATTGTCCAGGAAGCAACTGCTCCAGTCCGAGCCATTCCTGTTGCGACTAACCTTATAAACTGAATACTTAGTAAAAGGGGAACCGAATTACTTACTGCATTATATGCATGAATGCTGCAATTTTCTTCGCAACAACGATAAACAAGCACGAAAGAGAAAGGTTTAGCTACAGATGTCTGCCATCATAGAGTTGTCGTGACAGCTAAGTCATTAATGAAATCTTGCGAGGTGCCGAGTGGAGAAGAGTTTGTACCTCTTTAATTATGACGAATTTTGTATGAGAACAAGACATGCAATCGACCCCCTCCTTATCTACCAGCTAATTAATTATGCGCACAATGGTAATGGAGGAAAATGATGGTGGCCCCTGCTAGTTAGTTAAATAACGAGTGCACACCCACAATAATTTAATAAGAATAGTAATCTACTCAGAAAAAAGGGATTCTGCATATCTCTACGACAACATATACGGATTAAATATGAGAATGAGATTTATTATACATCAGAACATAAATTCACATGATTATCGACGCAGACACTTCGTTAAAGAGTAGGGTTACTGAAATATTATGAGAATAAGAGTTGGCTCGAGAACAAGGGGCTCCTACTGTCTGTGATGCAACAGGCTGACGATAATGACTGGAGGTCCTAATGAATCAAATATTAATCTCCCGACTATACAGCAGTATCGCAATTAGCAGTGAGAGGGGATCACATGGAGAAACAGACAAGGTGGACTTGTAACAATGTGAGCATGCTTGCTGCTGAGTGATTCAGTATTGATAAGGACCTACAATGCTGGAGCCGCACAATGCTGTACCGGTACTGAAATCTGCAGCGCGCCGTCGGCAGGCAGCGTCCTGGTGATGCAGGGGCCGACTTGTGCCGTGCAGCGACTCTGTGTCAACCCCTGGCAGCGAAGGCTGTCTGACAATTCTAAGCAAGAGCGAAGCCAGCCTTGCTGAACTCTCTACTCTCCCCGGAAACCGCTGATTGCAAAATTCCCGCACATTGTCTCGGAACATCATTCGCGCCAATAACGGCCGTTCCCTGCAATTCCGAGCAGGGCTTTATGACGTCAACCAGCCTCAGTTTAAGTTGACCAGTCACGCCTCTGCTGTTCAGCTGAGGCCACTGAACTTGCCGTTTCACTGGCTACGAAAACAACCTGCCTAGACCGCGGGCCATCTGGCGCCAGACAGTCGCACCCAGACTTGTGGACACAAGTATTGTCAGAATCACGAGGAGAATGCAGTCAGTCGGTGCCAGGAATCTCCGTTCCGGACGCGCCGGAATGGTAAACACATAAACTGCGGCGACACTCCGACGTCTCGCAGGTCGTTCCACCAGGGGCTTAAGCCTACTGTACGAACCCCTCAGATTCAGGGAAGTGCAGCCCCCAACCGGAAATGCCATGTGCCACGTCCTCCGATGGTTGCCTCGCACAAGCCACCCAAAGAAGTAACCCAACACGTATAGGAATCAAGTGAACATTATTTTTTGAGCACTCAGTACAAATACTCTCACTACAATAACCTTATTCGGTCTGTTACTACCGTGCAATGACATAGAACACTAATAAAATTGATTAAAATGAGAGGAGACACGCAAAAGAGGACACAGAATCTCTCATTCCCCACCCCCAGTCAATTTAGATTATTTTTGGTAGTGGATGACTTACTTGACAAATGTAGTGTGTCAATCACTGAGAAAGAATCGCTCCAAACAGTTTCCAAAATGTCACAACGAACTGGCACATTAAATTGGAAATTGATGATAAAATAAAAGGTGGAATTTTTCTTATGGCTTCGCCAACATCTTACTCACATTGACGAATAAGTCACACGCAACACAGATTCACCCTCAAGGAGCCCACTGTCATACATGGACATACTCACACAGTCATACAAATGTTGAACACATGCCAGAAGGCTAAGTTCGAAGCTGCAGTAAAATGTTGACCTAATGGACCTGCAAGCTTCTCATTAAAGTAACATTTGAGAATTAGCTCCTGGTGCCCAACTCAAACACACACATACTTCTGCATGAAGCCAAAAAGACAAACAATATCTCTATGCTTCACGGTTGAGACGTTTAACCACTCTCACGCCGTTTCCCTGAACAGAAAGGATGATAAATATTTTACAGTGATCGATTGGCTGATGGTCCATTCACCATTAACCAGAATTGTAACCACAGATATTCCGCTCACATAGACAAACAAAAATACTCTCGTGTAACAGTAGCATATTATTCAAAAAATGGTTCAAATGGCTCTGAGCACTATGCGACTTAACTTCTGAGGTCATCAGTCGCCTAGAACTTAGAACTACTTAAACCTAACTAACCTAAGGACATCACACACGTCCATGCCCGAGGCAGGATTCGAACCTGCGGCAGTAGCGGTCGCTCGGTTCCAGACTGTAGCGCCTAGAACCGCACGCCCACTCTGGCCGGCTAGCATGTTATTGTGTATAACATTTTGTAACTATTGAAATTTGTACACATAGTGACAATTGACAGGCATCAACATAAGTGAGATAGAGAGATATAGTGTACATGAAAAGACAGAAATTTCGTAAGTGTAGCTGTGTGATCGAAGATTATGTAACATAGTGTGCATCACCAAAAAAAAAAATTGTTCCAAACTGACATGATGATAGGGAACCAGGATATATTTAACATGAACATGTACATATAAAAAAATATAATACCTACACTAGAAGAAAAAGTGTCTCATTAAACGGAAAGAATCACCTCTTCAGAAAATCATGGGTCTTTTTAGAGTACTTAATATATTATTCTAGTGAGAAACAAAAAGGCCATGCTCACTCGATTTCACAGCTAGCACATGTGGCAATGCAGAGCCGTTCGTAATGAATGAGGCGAGTGTGTGGGTGTTACGACGTCACCTTAGTGTATGAGTAACATCCGCCTGCAGTGGCCTTTAGATAATCAAGTGCTGTCCCCCCCCCCCCTCCCCCCACCCAAAAGAAAAAATGCAGAGGTACTCACTAACCTCTTGATAGTACGAGATAAAAAAATAATAACAACTATTTCTTTTCGCGTCGCAATGGAAAACGCCATAATAACGAAAACATGTCAAGCAGTCAACTCTTACGACACAAGTAAGACCTGAATAAATTCGTCTCTGATGCTGATTTGACGGCGGTGAGTTTCCTTCTCTGCTAATGGTGCATTTGCTTGCCGACGGCCACCAACACGTGTGAAAACAGAGAGGGTATTACGAAACCTGAATATGCTTAGGACGATAATGCGGGAAAACAGTTAGCAATAAGCACAAATATTCGCTGTAGTATTTTAGGCAAAATTAGTTATGTTATTTAGATTAAGGTACATCAGTTCCGTGGAAAGACAGGCCGCAGAGGTGGGAATGTAGAGCAGAAACTTGGACCGTCACCACGGCTACCGTCTTTCCTTGAGAAGCTGCACAGGATCTCCGAGACTCGCAAACGTTTCAGGCATGGTGGAAGCAGTGCCGCAGACATCGACGCCTTCTTTGGCAGCACGGCTGCAGCCGGCTGGTCCAGAAAGAGACGATGGAGAGATTCGTCCGAATCTTGATTTCTTATTCAAATCTAACACGGCAAACACGCCGAAAGCATTTGTGTCCAGAATGCCGCTGCGAGGCACTCCGTTCCCACTTGTAACAGTACTGCTTTGGCGACATTTCAAAAATTCACGTCTTTGTAATTGTTCGTTTATGTATGGCTGAAGAAACGAAAACCTCTGAACTAATCATGATGATGAGTCTACGAAATGTCTAGCTTTGGAAAGAGAACGATTATGGAAATTATTGTGGCTTATATGAGGTAGTATCATTTCCTGGTGACGAATACGCCAGGTTGTTACTATTGCAACGAACGACGACTTTCCACGTCTGCATACGAGTTTTACCCTCTGTTTCACAGCAATATATCATTGTCACTCCTTGTTAACAAACCGGTGGTCGAAGCTCACTTAACGTTTCTGAATACAACATCATAGTTAGGAAGAAACAAGACGATAAATATTTATAGCTCGTCCATTACTATTGCGAAAATATTGAAATGCTTTGAAATGCAAACAGAGTGCGTAATATAGCATACAAGCGTTTGCTATACACAGGTGGAAGTGTTATGAAAGCATGTCTCCACAAATGATTAGTGGATGTCGGTAGCATTTATTCCGATTGGACAGAACGTTTAACTTTGGCGAGTTTGTGTGTGGAAGGCCAAAGTCTAAATGTGGGTTTATATAGATTGAACACATTCATGTGTGCTCCACCAACGTTACTTAACGTTTAATGGTATACTCGCTTCTAACTTCGATAAATGTAAAGTTTAACTCATGGTTGTGCATTTACTATCCTTTTTCCGTTTTCATTTTCTCCATAAAACCGTTATTATTCGCAAGAAAGTTAAAACGGCCGACATTGTGGAGCGCCAGCAGCAACAATAGGTCGCTGAGGCAGCGACAAACTTCTGTGGGCTGCAGGAGACGCAGAATTAACGGAAAAATAAACTCAGCCTCTATCTTTCTACGATCTGCAAGCGCGATCAAAAGTGCTCAACGTCAGTACCGTCTTACTATGCGAATCCGACGCCGGTTTTACGATTTTGTGTAACCCGTGCTGGCGTTCGGGTGGCGTCCCTTTTGGTAGTCGATCTGTGACGTGTGTGAAAAAACGCAAACGTAAGCAGTGGCGGTTGGGCGGGGTTTTGTCATCCTGCACTGTCACACATTATCAGACATGACCAGGGTGCTGACCGCAGTCTCAAATCTTCGATAAAATGAAAGTGCTTAAAACCGTAAAATGATGGAATGCTGTGGTAGTGTTTTTTTCCTTCAAAATACAATACGAAATCCGGCATCGGTGACCATGTTTCGGGAGTCGATATGATAGTGTTTACCTGACGAACCAGAAGCGGTAGCGGCAGATCGGTTTACAAAAAGCACATTCGTTAGCTGTTTGTAGAACTGTTAAATAGCGTTTATATTTTGTTTGAAAGAATGAAAGCGATTATTAACATACTGTTACTCTTTCGAAGCGGAAACACAGAGAATCAAATATCTTATTTTTACGCTAAACATTTCTCTTCCGTTCGACATTTATAATTTTCTGCAAAAAGATATCAGAATTTCCGTGTCCATTACTATATACAAGGACCTTGAACGTTGTGTGACAGAATGGCGCCCGTAGACATCTTTTTCGCGCTGTTATTCCGTTTCAACGTCTTATTCCTTATATCAAAGCTTAATACGGCAAGTCGCATGCTGCCATCTGTCGGCCAGCGACTCCCTGCGAGGGAGGGCTGTAGCCTATTTGTATGAAAGAAGGTAAAATGAGACAACTGTGAGCGGACAAGACCGCCACATCAAAGAAACGGGCGGCTGCGATTTTAAATCCGCCTCCACACAGCACCAGAGAATGTCGTATAACGCAGTCAGGAGCCGTAGAATAAATTTTAAACTGTTTTCGTTCTCGAGCGAAGCGTTACTCAGCGCTTTCAAATAAGTAGTAGCGTATTAAAACATGAAATATGTTTTCTCCATCCCCGATGATCCTCAGTTCGATTACTCCCTCTTCCCGGATATCCGCGATCGAACTGACACCTCTGTCCCTCCCCTCGCTCCTGGTTTCCAGTACTTGGACAACATTACACACACGGAACTCAATACCCCTATCACTACACAGGATCTCATTGATACACTCCGCACAAAACGCAACACCGCTCCTGGTCACGATCGTGCCACCTACCGTCACCTTCGTGAAGCTCCTGTCTCTTTCCTCTCCACCCTGGCCAGGCTCTACAATGTAGTCCTGTCCACCGGTTACTACCCCGACCTGTGGAAAACCTCCCGCATCCTCATGTTCCTTAAACCTAGCAAACCGCCGTCCGCCGTCTCCTCTTACCGTCCTATCAGCCTTACCTCGGTCTTCAGCAAGGTCCTGGAATCTATCCTCACCCGCCGCATCCACCAGCATCTCCGCCAGCACCGCCTCCTTCCCGTCACCCAGTGTGGCTTTCGGCCATCCTTCTCTTCCGACGATCTTCTCCTTCACCTCACTCATCTCCTCTCCGAACAGCTTAATTCCCGTCGCTCCGCCATCTTCCTCTCCCTTGACCTCGAACGCGCTTATGACCGCGTCTGGCATTCCGGTCTCCTCTTCAAGCTCCAAACCTTTGCCCTTCCCATTAACTACGTCCGTCTGATCGGTTCCTTTCTCTCCCGCCGTCCTTCCTATGTCACCATCCATAACACAGATTCCTACACTTTTTTTCCCTCCGCCGGTGTGCCCCAAGGCTCCGTCCTCTCCCCCCTTCTGTACCTTTTGTACACGGCGGACATGCCGCCGCCGTCACCCCCCGTCCACCTTCTCCAGTTTGCCGATGACACTGCCTTCCTTGCTCTTGCCCCCACCCTACAACGCTCCCAACGCCTTCTCCAATCCCATCTTGACCGCTTCACTGCTTGGTGCAACCAGTGGTTGCTTAAGGTCAATCCCTCCAAAACCCAGGCGATCATTGTAGGCAAAACCACCCCTTCCTTCCGCCTCCTTGATTTCTATCTCACCGTTTATGGCCGTCCTATCGCTCTCACCCCCACCCTTAAGTACCTTGGCGTCACCCTCGACCGTCGCCTCTCCTGGACTCCCCATCTCCAGACAATCCAAGCCAAGGCACGTTCCCGACTCCGTCTCCTCAAGCTCCTTTCCGGCCGTACGTGGGGTCTGGACCCCTCCACCATCCTCCACACCTATAAGTCCCTCATCCGCCCTATCCTCTGTTACGCCCATCCCGCCTGGATCTCCGCCCCCCCTTCCTTTTATAAATCCCTCCAAATCCTTGAACGCCATGCTCTCCGCCTTGCCTATCGCATCCGTCTCCCCTCCCCCACGCGGATCCTGTATGATCTTATCTCCTTCCCTCACCTCCTCCTCTTCCTCGAAAGGATACGCATCCTCTACACCTCCCGTAAACTCGATCCTCCCCACCCGCTCGTCTCCCCGATCCTCTCCCACCCCCGCCCGCTGCCGCGCCTGTACTCTCATGTCCCACCCGGTCTCCATCTCTCCACCCTCCTTACCCTCTCCCAAGGTGGCTTCCGCCAGCTCCCCCTACCTGATGATGCCCTCCTCCCCTCCATCTACCCCTCCTACCAACTTTGATCCTCCCGCCCTCCTCCCGTGCTTGCTCCTCCGGGCACCCTCCCTCCCTTCTCTCCCTTTTTCCCTCCCTCCTCCTTTTCTCTCCCCTTCTCCCCCGGGCCTCCCCTCCCCTGTCCCTCTCCCTCTTGCCCCCGTCTCCCCCGCCGTTGGCATCCTTTTCTCCCCTCTCCCCCCACCTCCCCCCTGTTCCACTCTTGGCAGGTCCCCGGACTCGCACACGCTACGTGGACTTTCGCGCGCCGGAGATCGCCGCCATCAGTGTCTTGTGTGTGCCGTCATGTTTCGTGTTCAGTGCTTCCCGTCACGCTCCGTTGTTCACCAGTGCCATCGTCTTCTTCAGTATCTGTGCGTCGTCTCAACAGTTTGCAGTGTGGTTTATCGTCAAGTGTGAACGGCTCCGTGTTTGTCTCTCTGTGTCTCCTATTTTATCGCCCACCATTTTGTGACTTTTCTGTTTTTCTCCTGTTTTTTTTGTGCTTCTGTCTCATTTGGCTGAAGAGCAGCGTAGTGTGCTGCTGCCAGCCTGCTTATTGTATAGGCATTAAAATGACAATAAAGTAAAAAAAAAAAAAAAAAAAAAAAAACATGAAATAAGTTTATATTTTTTGTTTCTTTTGAAAATAATGGAAAGAAGTACATTCATTTTTTTCGTCACATTCCAACATTACCTGAAACATCATTTTTTTCCTGAGAGGAAGAAATTGATTTCAATGTCTGAAGCCACTATGTTTCCTGCGAGGTGCACTTTTCAACTACTGAAAATATAACGCAGCATTATTTTCTATTTAGTTCTTCAGTAAAAAGGCACCAATCGTGGCATGGAGTAACAAGAGGCATAAGCAGTTAGGTGCGACGATGGAAGATACATTATCTGAGTGGAGAAAGAGCCAAATTAAAAACCGGCGGCAGTCTTCAGAGAAAGCGGTCGCGGATCACGTGTTACGAGCGATCGACTGTCTGGCGAATCTTGAAACGGCAAATCTGAACTACATCGACAGCAGCGGGAGGCAAAGGCCGGGCAAGTTCTGTTACGTAGGAGGACTACCCAGAAATCTGTGGGCGGCGATATGGCCCCGGGTGGACAGATTAAAACCGGCGTAACTGGTCAGTGAGTGGGACACGTTACTTGAATGCATCTTACAACTGGCAGCAGACGCGAAATGACGTCTGCGTTTTGCGTAGAAGATCAAAATCGCAGCATTCATTCACACTATGCAGTACTTAACTCGGTTCGCCCTATTACTAAATATAATGAATTACATGGAAAGGTAATTGTAAAATCATTCCTGTGTCGGAAAAAGAAATGCTCTGGCTGGAGGAATTGTTTCCAGGATGACTGCGTGGTAGACGCAAGACTGCTATCTCGTGATAGCATTGCGCTAGTTCTTTACCTGAAAAAAATACTAGAGTAGTAGTAGTAATAGTCCACTTCGTCATGAATTAGAGGCTCAGTTATGTGTAGTTCATAAGAAATAGTGTAATTCCGTTGTGTTTAAAATGAAACTTGGCAAGTACGATAACTATAGTGAGTTTATCTGTGCAGGGCCCAACTTAAAACCTGGGTTTCTGTAATTGCTGGTAACTCAATCGCATGACGAAAGTTATCATTCAAAATGGTCATCGCATTAAACTACCAGAAACGTAGTGTTTGATTCCGAGTTGCCTCATTCGTTACTTCCTTCTGTTTTCATTCCTTTAACAGAGCCCCAGTTACTCCGGAGAAAGTCCGAATCTAACTGCCATCATCCCGTGGCGCCAGCAGCAACAATCGACCGCTGATGCAGCGACAGAGCTCTGTGGTCTACGGGAGACGGAGAATTAACGGAAAGATAAACTCAGCTTCTACATTACTACGATCTGCAATTGCGATTAATGTCCGAATGTGCTTACAACCAGTACGGTGTCACCGTGCGAATCTGGTGCTGGTTTGGTGATTTTGTGGATCGCGTGCTGGCTTTCCAGTGACGTGGCGGAATATAGGCGGACAACCTGGCTTGGTGTCATTCAGTGACATACGTGTAACGAACGTATAAAGCGAATAATTGAAACAGTGCTACTTGAGCGAGGTTTGCCATCCAGCAACGTTATACAGGGCGTGGAGAAACAGTTTGACCAAAAAATGAGGGCGGAAGGACAGCACGAAACATAGGAATGTGTATATGGTGACTAATAGTCGTTAATGCATATTTTCAGCGCTACGGAAACGTATTTTCCAGAAAATGTATACGTAAACAGAATGTTTGGACTAACCAGTCGTCACGACTAGAACAAGATAAATTTCAAGCGTCACAAACACGTGTATCGCATTTAGCTGACGAACGAGACAGTACTTCTTCAGAAATGAGGACAATCACATGCCCATGTTTCTTGTTTGAGTATATTTAAAAAAAGTGAAAATGAGTGAAAAATGAGCCACCACTTAATTAACAGTAGTATGTATAGAGAATGTTCTAACTGACCACCGTTTTCATGCTGCCGCAGCGCCTTAGATGTTTAACTGCGACCTGTATTTTGTATACTCAGATTCCTTCGTTTGGCCCTCTCTTTGTGCCCTACGCTTTTGGTCAAATAGTTTTTCCGCCCTGTATATGCCAGACGATGCGTTACAGAATGTAGTTCGAATTCTCAGGAGTCCAGTACACCTAATCGTTCGTAGGATGTGCTAACAACGGCAAAATGTCAGAATGCGTCGGTAGCGATTTGTAACTATAGAGTTCAGTAGACAGTAACTATGTAAAAGGAAATGTGACACGTATAACGAGGCACTACGGAATTAGTCGTGTAATATGTTTTCTGATTACAAAAAGTTCTCTAGTAGAGCGGTAACCGCATAAATGTCGTGACAAGCGTGTGTGTCACGCTATTATGGAGCAACGTATGAGACCCCACAGAATCGGTATTAGTGAAAGCATGCACCGTTGGTCAGTTGCCAAAGCGTTCAAAATTAAACAAAACACTTAACTGGGTCTATGACATTGGAACTATCATCGTGAATGAAGACGAAATAAATTTATAGTGTCTATGATGTGGAAGTGATGATTCAGAGACTGATGAATACGGTGAAATTAATTTCTCTCTCTCTCTTTTTTTTTTTTTTTTGATAAATATCTACGACACTATGCAACCAAGTAGCCCCTATTCCTTCTCCTGACCAGAGGCAAACACTATTCTACTTATTAACTGTTTTGACAATACTGAAATGTGGTGAATATCGCTTCTAACCGTCCATCAAGGTGGGCTAACAGAATCGGATACCTGCCGCGAGTTTCCATGTTTGTACTGAGCAGTCAAGATGAAAGGCGCGGCAGAGACATCGACTACGCGGGACACAACAATTAGATGATCAAAATTTCGGAAACCAATTTTCTGTTGTGGTGGTTACATGTGAGACCTTAATAGATTCCACTAGCCGGAACGAACGCCTGCGGTTCGTTCCAAGCTTCATACGTTTCACACCTATGGTCTCCGCTGAGCAACTGTCGACGATGAAACAAACTTGGCGGTGTTTTCGTATTGTGAAAGGAAGACGTCAACATGTAATGTAGAGTACGAATTCCTTACGGACGCCAGTGAAAATATAAAATGGAGAAGTGTGAGGAGCAGATCACACGTAAAGGGATGTTCAAAAGTCTTATCTAGGCCCATTAAAGCGTTCTTGGCTGCTTTATTAATACACCGGAATTACGCTCGTTGTCGAAAGAAATACGAGGCGGGCACTGGTGGAAGCGTTTTGCACCTGAAAAGATTAGGCATTTAGATGTGGGCAGGAGACTTGGAGTAAATTCACATTCCCACCGCTGTACGCAGGGTTAGGGGATGTTTTTGTCACCAGCGACTGTTGTGAGCCGGAGGCTGTGCCACTAAGCGAGAGGCGGCTGTGGTTGTAGGGACACATCCAGGATCGATATCGCAGATGTAGAATGTATTAACAGTCCTACTATTTTACTGTCACAAAACGATTTGAAGGCCGCATACACCTCCCCAAATGTGTATATAACCGACAAATCAGAGATTCGAATACTAGATAATAATTGTATCATAACGAATTTCCCGCAGATGTGCTTGTCCCATACTGGGCAATCATTTAGAAAGAGTACGTAGACATACAAATCGCACTGGCTCGTGGGACAACTTTGCGATATCGACTATTGAAACACGAGTGATAGCACGTTTAATAAGAGACAATCAATATATAATAACTTTAGTTTTACGTGATAACAATAGGACACTACGGCAGAGTTTCGAGATTGGCCGAAGTTACGGAACACGGTTTGTGTCCAAAATTTTGCAGAGGCCGGCGTGCAGCTTGTAACGCATTCAGGCACCGTGAACAAAGCACTTGTGGCGTTGGTTCTCGCGACCGGCTCTGCCCAGCAACAGGACAGAAGAATATGGATGAGACAAGTTTTTTTGTTTTAATTTTCTGCCGCCTTCTAAGTGAATTACTGTTTGACTTGAACATGTCCTTTGTCCTCACAGGTGCAGTGTGTAAAGGTTCTGGGTAGATATATTTTAATCTGTTTCCAGTTACGAATGGAATCTGTCGACACAGAGAAGCAACTGCTGGACTCTCTGCGTTTACATTCCGCATCGGCACAAAGATGATGACATTGTCGACAATTTTTTATACATGTTCACAATCGATGTCTGTTGACAAAATAGACGCTGATAATGCGTATATGATTAAGACTTGGCCGTGACTCAAGACGAATCTTTCTAGCCGTTACAAGTCTTCATAACCTTGGAGCGTAAATACGTAACTACTCTTAACACACAAAGCGTGTTATCCAGGTGAGCGCAATAAAACAGAATCTCATGCATTAACTGACCCGGATAAAAATGTTACGACGGTGTTTTTTGACGATTTCTATACTTGTTTTCTGGAAGATTTTCTGACACAACCTCCTCCTCCTCCTCCTCCTCCTCCTCAGAAATTTGGGACAGCATCAGCTGGAGGCAGCTGTGACAGAAGGCCAGCCATGAATGTGCGAACTGCGAGACAGCACTGTTCGAATGCTTTAAAATGGAGCAGCTGGCCAGCGGCTAGGCGTGTGATTCGCACGCTGGAACGGACGCGCATCTCGTGAATGGCGGGCGACGCGATGAGCTGCTGTGGCCAGTAGCAGAACGATCGATTAGATGTACGGCATTTATTTGTTTCGATAACATATTGAAGCAGCAGCAGAACAAACAGTACACCATTTAGATGCTAAAACTTAATAACAGGACAAATCTTTTGCAATACTAAACGCATCGTCTTAGTGAGAAGACTGTAAGGCCGAGCTCTGTCGATGGCAGGGGCTGCACGTGTGGCGCTGCAGAGTCGGCCGAGATAAACAGGGCGAGTGTGTCCGTGTTGTGACGTCACGGTTGTGTACCACGTAACGTGGCCTGCCGCGATGGAGACAGAATGTGCGTCCACTTTCCAAAGTACGTGTCTCTACATCTGCGTATTGTGCGTTTCCCGGGCTGCGTGGGCGGCAGTGAATTATCAACACTGATTACTATGCAAGTGCTTGCAGACCGGCACAAACACACGTGAAACAAAAGTCGTTACAGTCTGCCCAGTGGCGGAGCACTGAGGAATGTTTGGACACTCTTCTTTCAAAAGGGAGAATTTTAACCCAACTGACACCACAAGCTGCGCACCAAACCTGATTCAAAATCCTTGCACGGGTTGAAAGCAGGGATGCGTGTCGGTAGTCAGGTATAAAACGCTACGAATGGCGAAGATTTTGAGACGACAGGATGTTAATTTCTAACTCAGTATACGGGCGTCCTCCATCAGTAACGTATTCAGTTCTTCACGCTTCATCTCTCGATACTGTGTCGGTATCTCTACTGGAGTATGCAGAGATCGTAGCCTCTTATTCTGTGTAAATTCGGACACCACGGATGTTATTTCTTAAAGCATAACAACACACGTCACACGTACTCCTGAGGAAACGGCCAGAAAACTGTATGCTTCCCACCAGGCCGATATTTGCTCTTCTGTAGAAGCGGCCAGCTAAATGAGCCACAGTCCAACATGAACAGGAATTCTGTCGTTTGTGTGTGTGTGTGTGTGTATGTGTTGGGGCTTATGGGCGCTCAACATCGAGGTCATGAGCGCCCTGACACACATTAAAAGGAACGAATGTGGACAGACCTAATAAAACTGAAAAACACACTCAAAGAAAGCAGCAAAAGAAGGAAAATACTATATAAGAAAGTAAAACCGAAGGAAAGGGAAAACATAGCAACAAGAATGCCACAGGAAATTGTCATTGGCTGGCCACTGACATAAAATATGGGCGAGCTTGTCACACAGTGAACAAGTTAAAATCCACTCCCTAAAATCTTTGTAAAAACATTTGACATGGCACAGAACTGTAAAACTTTAACCACATTGGTCCGAGTGTTGCCTAAAAGAGATGGCAGGTCCGCCGGCAAGTCAGCCGCGGCCCGCTGGTCAGAAAATAAAACACAATCCAATAAAACGTGGCGCACAGTGACCTGGACGCCGCAAGCACCACACAGTGGAGGCTCCTCTCGCCGGAGCAGGAAGCCGTGCGTGATAGGGCTGTGGCCTATTCGAAGCCGCGTGAGGAGAACCTCGTCCCGTCGACGGGGCTGGAAGGAAGTACACCACACACGCGTTGTGGGCTCGACTATACGGAGCTTATTGTCAGCCACTTCCAGCCACTCACCCTCCCACCGACGCATGACTCGTGAGCTCAACAGCGAGGTGAGTGCGTGCAAGGGGATAGCACACTGAGATACTTGTGGGGCGAGACACGCCTCCTCGGCTGCGAGATCTGCCCTTTAATTCCCAGCAATGCCGACATGCCCCGGAACCCAGCAGAAAGCTACAACCTTCCCCAGTCGCTGTAGTCGGAGGAGGGCATCCTGAATGGTCTGGACTATTTTGTCTGCCGGAGACAAACGTTGCAATGAGTAAAGGGCACTGAGTGAATCGGAACAGACAAGAAATTTAGGAGAGGAAGAAAGTCTCATCGGCTCCAGTGCCCACAAGATCGCAGACAATTCTGCATCAAAGACAGTAAAAGTCTGAGGCAGTCGGACCTTGAGGACACGATCCGGAGAAACAACTGAGCAACCCACGGAATCCCCTTGTTTCGACCCATCCGTAAAAACAGCTACATAGTCGTAGTGCTCAGATAAAATGGCAGAAAATGCTGCATTAAAAACGCTGGCAGGAGTGCAATCTCTCTTGTACTGCAATAAATCTAAAATCACAAGGGGGCTCTTCAGTAACCAGGGTGGCAGGCGGTTAAAACCCAGGATTTGGGGTTGTACAGACTCCACACCGAGGGACTCTAGAACACGTTGCACACGGATCCCAAACGGCAACGTAGCCCGGGGACGGCGGGAAAAAAGGCGGTCCAAAGGTGGACGGGCAACAAGACGGTGGGCAGGCGAGCTGGGAGCTGCAAGAAACTTACCAGCAGGAGCTGCCGCCGGATGGTAAGTGGCGGTTCGCCAGCCTCAGCACAGAGGCTGGGTACGGGGCTGGTGCGATAAGCAGCCGTGGCCAGTCGGATCCCAGCACGGTGGACAGCGTCAAGGACCCGCAAATGAGACGGCATCGCTGACCCATATACTGTGCACCCATAGTCCAGCCGTGGGCGCACAAAAGCTCCATAAAACTGAAGGAGTCGCGCCCTGCCCGCTCCCCAAGACCTGTGGCTGAGGCACTTGAGGATGTTCAGTGCCTTCAGCGTTCTGGCTTTCAAGTCACGTAGGTGTGGCAACCTGGAGTCAAAAATTAGGCCCAGAAACCGCACTGTGTCTCTAAAATGTCGGACAGTATGCCCCATATGCAAGGCAGGCAACGTAAAAAGACGACGAGAACGGTTAAAATGAACACAAACACATTTATCGGCAGAAAACCGAAAACCCGTCTTTGCAGCCCACTCCTCTAACCGCCGCACTGTTAGCTGCAATTGACGGCTCGCGGATGCAACACTGGAGGAGGAACGGAAAACAGCAAAGTCGTCCACAAACAAGGAGCACTGTACTGGACTCCTCACTCTAGACGTTGTACTGTTTATGGCTATGGCAAAGAGGGTAACGCTTAAAACACTGCCCTGGGGGACACCGTGCTCTTGCTCAAAGCTGTCGTTTGTGAAAATAACGAATTGTCAGGACGGTGTGTGAAACGTTTGCTGTCGTTCCACCTGGCTCAACGCAACAAGGATAGATACCGGATTAGCACTGCGAGTCTTGGGGAAATTAGCTTAGCTGAATTGCTACACGTGTGACGCTAATACGACACGGAGATGCGTCGTTGAAATGAGTGCTTAATACTGCAACTGTCTTATCCACCTGGTTTCGAACCTCGACACGGCAAGGATAGATGCACTTGCCGTCTACATGTGTGTGTCTATGGTCTAAGGTATGAAACGTGGTGTGTGTCCAAAGTTTCACGTGCGCCAACGAGCGCCGTACAACGCAAACAGGCGCCGTAAAATAAAATAAAGCTTTGGTGGCGTTCGTTCTCGCGTTCAGCGCTGCCCAGAGGCACGACAACAATATCGCTGACGCAAGATTTTTTTGTATTTTTATCACCTTTCCAGTAAATTAGTTGTTAGTTTCCATACGGTACTCCTTTTGTGCACTGTGTTAAGGCCGATGATAGATCTTTTTCCGTATCCGTTACCAGATACGAATGCAGTCTGTAGAAAAACAAGGACAACAGCTGGACACATTGCCACGAAGTAAAACATGTTCTCATACTGCGATTATATTCCACGTCGATGGGAAACAGACGACGCTGTCAACTTGTTTATTAAACCTTGACAATCGATGGGTGGTGACAACATATCTGCTAATCCTGTGTACTTGTTTAAGGTTCCGCCTCGGGCCGAGAGGAATTTTTCTAGCCATCATACGTTTTCAAAGCCGTGGGGTGTAAATAAGTTCCATCCCTTACCGCTACGCATATTCTGCACCACGTGTGTCATTAAAATGAGCATAATATAAGTAGCACAAGCGTTAACTGGCTTGGATAGAAAGGTTCTGAAGGTATTTTTTGACGATTTCTATACGTGTTTTCCAGAAGATTTTCTCACAGAATCGTCTACTTCTTAGGAGTGTAGGATACAATCAGCTGGACGCAGCTGAGACACAAGTCCATCCATGTATGTGCGGTGTGCGAAAGAGCACACTTCGAATGCATTACAATGTTACAACTGCCAGCGACTAGGGGTGCGATTCACGTGTCGGAATGGACACGCATCTCGCAACTGGACGGCTACGCCAGGCTCTGCTGCTCGTAAATATTAAAAATTAAGTCGCTGTGCCAGTTAGGGATTCACTCTCGATCAGATTATGCATATACATTTTTCTCCCGCTTTCGTTTGCTTCAGAAAACCGCCATTACTCGCGGCAGACTTTAAAATTGACATCTTTCCGCGTGGTAGCAGCAACAATCAGTCGCTGAGGCAGCGACAAAGCTCTGTCGGTTGCAGGACATGGAAGACTAACGGAAATAGAAATTCATCTTACACATTACTGCTCTCTACATTTGTGATTAACTTTTAAATATGCACATAATCGGTACAGTGTAACTACGCGGATCTGATACTGGTTTCGTGATTCTCTGTGTCCCGTGCTGGCGTTCCAGTGACGTGGCAGAATATGGGTGGCAGTCACCCAGTGACACATGTTCAGCGTTCGTAAAAAATGAATAATTTAAGCTATTCTGGTTCAGCGAAGTTTGCCATCCGGCGTCGTCATACAGGGTGCGGAAACGCAGCATGAAATACAAAAATTTGAGTATAGCAACTAGGCTTCGCGATTGAATATTTTGGCGGCACCGGAACGTAATTAAAATCCCACACACGAGCGTCTTGGCTCTAAATGATTGGTAGTTTACAGAAAATGTATACGCAAACACAGGCTGTGTGAACTAACCAACCGCCACCATGAGAACAAGATAAATTTAAAGGGCCACTTACACGTGTATCACATTTAGCTGACTTAGGACACTGCACGTTTTTAGAGATGAAGAGAATCAGATGTGCATGTCTCATGTTTCAATATGTCTTAAAAAGGTGAAAATGAGTAAGAAGGGAGCCGCCACTTATTGCTATAAGTATGTCATAGCAAATGTTCAAAGTGGCCACAGGTGCCATATTGGCATAGCGCCCGAAATATTCAACTGACAATTGCGATACCGAAATTCCTTCATTTGATGCTGCCTTCTTGCTCTGCACTTTCGGTCAAATTGTTTTTCCCCACCCTGTTTCTTCTAGACGTGACGCGACAGTAATGGTCGAATTCTCAGCCATCCAATACACTTCGTCTATGGTAGAAAGTGCTAAATACGGCAAAATGACGGAATGCGTTACGAGCGATTTATAACTTTGATGTTCAGTAGACAGAAACTACGTAAAAGCACATGTGATACATTTAACCAAATCGTTACGAAGCGAAGTGTAAAATAAGTTTCTTGATTAGAAATCATTGCCCACAGTGGGCAATGATTTCTGAGGAGTGTGTAGACACACAAATCGTGCCAATCTGTGCTACAACTGTGCTATGTCGGTTATTTAAAACCGACGGATAGCACACTTCAGAAGAGGAAATAAAAATGATAATTTTGGTTTTCGTGGTAAAAAAAAACATTGCAGGATTTTTTAAACATATAGCAGAAATGTGAAAGAGACTACTGTCAAATTTCGAGATGGAAGACGCGACGGTAAGATTGTCAGCATGCTGCCAAGAGAGGAAAGGAGATCCGTTTGTCGAGGCGAAGACAATGCCTTAAAAAAGGTATTTTTGCGCTTATCGCCCAGAGAGTATAACACAGTCGAACGGATATCCGCCATTTACACGTTTTCAAACTGTATTACACTTACAGTAGAACAAAAATGAGACGCTTTGAAATACCGAAGAATTTACTTACTTACACGGCTAGCATATGTGGCAGTGCAGAGCCATTCGTAATGAATGAGACGCGAGTGTGGATGTTATGACGTCACCATAGTGTATCAGCAAGAGACGCCTGCCCTGATCTTTAGATAATAAAGTACTGTCGCAAAGAAACTGCATAGATACTCACTAAGCTCTTGATAATACGAGACACAATAATAACTTTCTCTTTTCCATCATCATTGTCATCATGACAATCATAACACTCTCTTAATATGTGGCCGGAATATGTATAGGGCCACAGCCCCACTTCTCAATGGAAGATGCTGTAATAAGGAAAACATGTCACCAGTGAGCTTGAAGAAACACGGGTAAGGCGAGAAAAATAATTTGTAAGGTGCAGAGTTGCAAACGGTTGCATATGGCGTTTTAAATGTAGAGCCAAACAAAAAGTGCGCCCTTGACATTCCCTAAGTTCCTGAACAGACGGGACTTTTCGAGTGCTAACTGTCTTTTATTAGTGTGGCCAATAACAGAGTAAGCTGTGTATGTTCCAGAATACATGTAAAATTTTGTAAGTACCTTTGTAGGTACGCAAATCACGATGCTGGTTTGACGACGATGAGTTTTCTGTGCTTGTGATGATGCATTTGCTTGCCGACGATCACAAGCACATACGAAAACAGTTGAGGTGTTACGAAACCTGAGTACATTTAAGATGAGTAATGCGAAAAAGCAGTTACTAGTAACTGTAAATATTGGCTGTGGTGTTGTACGCAAAATTAGTTACCTTACTGATATTCAAGTAAAACCGAGGCCCATCACTTGTGTGAAATGCAGAGGAGAATGTACAGCAGTAACTTGCAGCCGCACGGCGGCTATTGCCATAGCGTTGAGAGATTACAGAGGACTCTCAAGACTTGTTTACGTTTTAAACATACGGGAAGCAGCGTCGCAGACGTCGACACCTCGTTTGGCAGCACGGCTGGTGTCAGCTGGTCCAGAAAGAGGCGGTGGAGAGATTCGTCCGAATCTTGATCTGTTACCCACGTTTCACCCGGCCAAGAACGGCGAAAGTGTGTGTCAGAAGAATGTCGCTGCGACACACTCCGTCCCCAGTTTGAACGGAATTTTCGGCACAGTGCTGGTTTAGCGGCATTTTATAAATTTCACGTCTTTGAAACTGTGGGTTTATGTAATACTGAAGAACTGAACGTCCTCGAACTGAGGAGAAATGCATTAAATAATTGACGGAAGATTTAGCCTTGGAAAGAGAACAATTGTGGAACTTAGTGTCAGGTAATAGTGACGAACACGATAGCTACTTTCTGTTGGGATGATCGACGACTTTTGCGATTCGCTTTCCCCTCCGTGCGTGCGAGATTCACGACAGTAGATCGTTATCACCGCGTGTGAAGGAACCGGTGGTCGACCGTCACATGACATGTGTGAGCGCAGAGACAATAATAATGAACCCAGATGGTGATATTTTTTTATATCTCCTTCGTCACAGTCATTGAACTGTTTTAATATGCGGGCAGACGGTATAACGGAGCACGCATCATCTGATGTTGCAAAGTGCAAGTGTTATAAGAACGCCAGTAGTGGTTACTCGAAGCCAGTATCGGTTTTGAGTGAAGAATAGGATACATTGTTTCGTTTGGGAAGGAAGATAACTTTGCGAGTTTGTCTGCGAAGGCGTAACTCTAAACGTGGGTTTACGTAGCGTAGGTCCAGTTGTGTGTGCCCTACCGACGTAGCTCACCGTTTACAAGTTTACTCGCTTATTACTGTGCCGAACCCAAAGTCTGGCTGGTGGTTGCGCATTTATTATCATTTCTTCCCGTTTTCATTTACGTCAGAAAGGAGCCATTACTCGCGACTGACATTTCGGAGCGTTGGCAGCAACTGCCAGCCTCTGAGGCACCGACGAAGCTCTGTCGACTGCAGGAGACGGAGAAAAAATGGCGGAAAGATAAAGTCAGATTCTACATTACTGAGATCTCAAGGTGCGATTAAACGTCTTCAGAGTCAATACAGCGTCAGTATGCGAAACCGAAGTATGCGGTTTCACGATTCTCTGTAACCCGTGACTAGAGCGCTAACCGCATCCTCAGACGTCGAATATTTATTCTCTCACAGTGTTGAGTGTGCTTCGAAACAGCAAAATGATGGATTGCTGTGATATCGATTTTCATTTTTATAGTGCAAGAAGAAATCCGGCAACGGAAACCGCATTTCGACGATCGATACGAAAGTGTTGACATGACGAATCGGAAGTGGTATTCGATCGGTTCATGAAAAACAGATCTGCTAGCCGCATGCAGTACTGTTAAAGTGCGTTCCGTCAGATTGTCTCCAGTGTCCGGAGCCACCCACTCCAGACCTCGGGCTGGAGCCCGCCGGTACCTGCCTTAACGCCGCCTTTGCGGCTGAGCGGCCAGCCCTGCCGGAGGGAATCCCAGAGCCGGCACATCCGGACCAACACTCAGGTCCCACTGTGAAACGTTTCCACCTGCCTGCCACTCGGCTGGCGCACGCTTCAGCTTACTGCGTCCTCAGGGCCCGGCGATCACTGTACTAACAGCAGGTTCTGATGTTTGCACCGAACGAAATTGTAGATCCCCAGATATGCCGTCGTCTGTCGCTGAGCAACTGCGGGCCAGATATTTACCCAAGCGTTCGTCTTAAACTGTGTTCATGTATTCTCGCTCAGTGTAGACGCGGAAACTCCGCTAACGGAGTTCTGTCTGTACAGAAAATGAAAGCGCCACATCTCGTCTCGCCTTAGAAATGACCAACTATTCCGATAGGAAGTGCATTAAACATTTCGCACTATCTCACACTAAATCGCTGCACAGTCTCCACAGCGCTAACACAGTGCAACCTCATACCGAAACGCCGAAAATTCGGCGTGTGCGCCTGACACACTCCTTCTGTTGTTCTCTGCTGCTACGGTCCACAGGAACGGTACACCACTCTTTCAGTAGATTGAAAACCACTCAAAACTCCTTGTCCGTTCTTCACACGGTCAAACACGCCGGTATTGACTGCACACATCTCCTCACGAAGGTAACGACATATGTACTCCTCGCATTTTCACTAAATTACCGGCATTTTTTAAAGACCGCGTGCCTCGCGTTTAGCGGGAATATCAACTAATGAAACCAATCGAAGGTGCAAGGGACTTGTGTACACTACAAACGAACCAATATTTCGTCATCTTGTACACACGTGTTTTAATTGTCGCATTGTACCCGACGGCATGCAGCTTCACTGTGTGCACGGAGAGCTGCATCAAACTAGTCTCTGGACTGAAGACCACAACAACAACAACAACAACACAGTGGAGGGAGGCTGAACTTGTATTTCAGCCGATAATTGCGACTGTGTGTGTGTGTGTGTGTGTGTGTGGAGAGATGCCGAACGATACTTGTGGCCTGCGATTTGCTTATACTGGCGCCAAAGACCGCGCACCTGACAACTTCCGACCACGCGAGTCTAGCAATGCTGCGCCTTATCAGCACTTGGGAGACTGGGCAGCACAAACGATTCGCCCCTGTTTCACGTTGCGCCTGTTGGCCGTTCAGATACAGACAATAAAGGTCATACTAGATTCGGATAATTTTCTAGAAATACGTCCACATCTGGAGCATTCCTTACAGGTCATACAACACCCTTTCCTGGGCTGTTCGTTCGCGCGCATTAAATGTGCTTTGACCTGATTTAGCAGACGCACTATGACCAGCGGATAGATTGAGTGCGTCAATGAAACACTGCTTGTGATATTCGATTGCCTCGGTACGGTAGCGGATGGGGCCTCTCCCGTACTAGGTCTCGTGTGATTCACCCACCTGTCGACAACTGAACTGAAATGTTGCCGTGTGTGTTGACACATTTCCCAGGCTTCAGTGATGTCGGAACTGGGGTGAGCAACAGCAAGATAACTTGAACTGAAAGAGACAGGCGTATCTTTGTGATGGTATTCCGTAATTTGAGAGCGCATTGGAAGCCACAATACTCAGAAAAATAAGCAGGCAACATTTCCGCACGACACCTTCTCTGGCACCATGAGGATAGTGACACAGTGCCGAAAAAAAAGGCGATGGACATTTTTGACGTATTACAGAGCGGTGAACTGGAAAGAATTTCTATTACGATGATGACGTGAAGGCTTTTCTTAGCTGTAGTTAAATCGGAAAAACGTACCATTTCTTACCGTGTTTGCTGTGAATGTTGTTTCAGTCTATTCCCCTAAGTAAATAAATAAAAAAATAAAACAGAAGATGTACCCCGAGCTGGCAAATCACTTAATCGTCTCGCTAGTAGGGAGACCTCCGTGTTGAAAACGGAGATTTAGCCGTTGAGAAAAGTTTGCTACCGTTACTAACTAGAGACGCTTCCTTAGTTCTGATATAAAGAAGTACACATAGCGATAGGTGAATGACATACACAGACTCGAATGACGTCGTTAAATATACTGACACGAAGCGCCTTTTTTTTTCTTTCGTGGGGTTTGTACATGCAGGAACAAAGAGGTGCTATAGTTTCTTTTGACCAGAAGACAACATAACTTCAAATGTTACCAATTCTGACTGAACTGGAAGCACCTAAATACTGCGTCCAAAACCATATCTGCACTGGCTCCAAAACTTTAAGAGTAGCCGGAAGTTTCGATGTTTACATCGAAGCATCGGTCTGAGCGAAACAAGAGTCGTAGTATGCATCATTCATAGAAATGTTCTCGAGTACGGCAAACGCTTTACTACATAAAATTCATTGTGTCACTGACAAATTAAAAATTCTAATAGAACATAATAACTCTTGTACAGCAACTGTGTTTCCCGTAATAGGGTCACAGTTTTCAAAGATTACGTACATGTACGATTCCCGCCAATTTCTAGTACAGTTTTCTAGTATGGACTATTTAACCGCACCAGGGAGTGGAGAACACATTTGGTAAAAGCAGATATTAATTATATATTTCTTCTGTACCGTCATCAAGGCAACTTTGATACTGATACGAGGCCGGAATTTGTAAGATACTGCAGCAATACACACCGAGCGAGGTGGCGCAGTGGTTAGCACACTGGACTCGCATTCGGGAGGACGACGGTTCAATCCCGTCTCCAGCCATCCTGATTTAGGTTTTCCGTGATTTCCCTAAATCGTTTCAGGCAAATGCCGGGATGGTTCCTTTGAAAGGGCACGGCCGATTTCCTTCCCAATCCTTCCCTAACCCGAGCTTGCGCTCCGTCTCTAATGACCTCGTTGTCGACGGGACGTTAAACACTAACCACCACCACCACTGCAGCAATACATCGCGGATGAAAGTGCAACTACAAAGTTAACACTTTGGCAGCAGAAGTTGCGCGATACGATTGTTGTGGTAGAAAACGAAGCTATGGAAATTTGTGGGTTTGGCACTTGTAACCCGCTGTGTTCCAAACTACCGGCTAGTTATACGCTATTTATTTGCTATAAAAGTTTATTAAAGCTGTTGCAGATCAAAAAGTACGCCTTTTAAACACGTAAACTTGATAATAGGAGGAATCTTTCAAAACGCTAAACGTATCATCTTAGTGAGGAGAGTATAAGGGCAAGCTCTGGCGACGGTATGGGCTGAACACGTGGGGTTTGAGAGTTGGTCGTAATAAACAGGACGCGAGTGCCAATGTTGTAACAGCCCGGTTGTCTATCATGGAACGCGATGAGCATGGAACACAACTAAATTCCCTAAAGTAGGTGTCTACACCTGTATACGCGTTTTCACGGCTGGGTTGACAGTGGTGAGTTGTCGGTACTGCTTAAGATGCAAGTGCTTGCCGACCACGGCAGACACACGTGAAACAAAAGTCGTTGCAGTTTGCCCACTGACGGAGCGCTGAGGAATGTTTGGACAGCCTCCTTCCAAAGAGAGAATTTCAAGCCAAACGACCGCACACGCTACGTGGCCAACGTATTCCAAAATCCTTGGATTGGATGAAAGTAGGGATGAAGGCTATGTCGGTCGTCAGATCTAAAACTCTACGAGTGGCGAAGATATTTTACACGACAGAAAGTTAACGTCTGACCCACTTTTATGAATTTACAAGTAACGTTTTCTGGTACATCTCGCTTATTATCTCGATATTGTGTCGATATCTGTACTGGATGAAACACAAGTCATAGCTCTTTATTCCGTGTAAAAATCGGAGATTACGGATGCTACTTCTTGAAGCATAATGCCACACGTGAGATGGCTATGTGCTTCCCGGCAAACCGATATTCAGTCTTCCGCGGAAGCGGCCAGCTAAATGAGGCGCAGTGCAGCAAGAACAGGAATTCCTCGAATTGTTGCAGTTTTGTCGTTTGTTAAAATAAAGAGTTGTCAGGACAGTGTTTGAAAAGTTTGCTGTCGTTCCACCTGGCCAAACGTAACAAGGATAGTTTCGAACATCAGCACAGCAGGGGTAGAGGCAGGCGCCGTGCATATGTGTGTCTGTATGGTCGAACGTATGAAACGTGGTGTGTGTCCACAGCTTCACACTCGCCAGCCACGAGCGGACGGCGCAGTCGAGCACCGTAAAATGAAGCTTTCACTGTCTTCGGTCTCGCGATCGGCGCTGATCAGCGGCAAGACACAATAATATCGCTGACGCAAGCTTTTTCCTGTTTACTGCCTCTTCGGTGGATTGACTGTTGACTTGAATGCGCTGTGTCTCCTCTCATGTGCAGTGTGTAAAGGCCCTCAGCGGATCGTTTTCCATCTGTTACCATTTAACGAATGCAGTTTGTGGTAACAGAAGGGGAACAGCTGGACACAGTGCGACGAAGTAACACAGATTCTCACACTGGGTTCAAATTCCACACTGATAAAAAACAAACGATGCTGTCAACTGTTTTATTACATGTTTACAAGCCAGTGGCTGGTAACATATCCGATAATTCTACGTACATGATTAAGAGTTCGCCTTGACTCTAGAGGAATTCTTCTAGGCATTACGCGTCTTCAAAATCATGGAGTGTAGACACGTCCCACCCCTTTCCGCTACGCCTATTCCGCAAAACGGATACCCAGGTGAGCATAATAAAACGTCATCACATGAGTTAACTGGCTTGGATAAAAACGTTTCGACGGTATTTTTAGACGATTTCTATGCGTGTTTTCCGGAAGTATTTCTCACACAATCGCCTCCTTCTCAATAGTGTATGGTAACATCAGCTGGAGGCAGCTGTGGCAAGAAGGCTAGGCCATCCATGAATGTGCGGAGTCCGAAACAACACAGTCCGGATGCTTACAATGGTACAACTGGCCAGCGACCAGGAGAGCGATTCACACGTGGGAAAGGACACGTGTCTCTCGCAACTGGAGGGATACGCGAGGTTCTGCTGTGGGTAGAAACTGAAAATTAAATCGGTGCATCAACTACGGATTCACTCTCATTTCGACGATGAACATTTTTTTCCCGTTTTCATTTACTTCAGAAACCGTCAAATGTCGCGGGAGAGCTAAAACCGCCAACGTCCCGCGATGCTGACAGTAACAGCAACAGTCGCTCGGGCGGCGCCAAAGCTCTCTCAGTTGCAGGAGGCGGGAGATTAACGAAAAAATAAATGCAGCGTGAACATTACCACTATCTGCATTTGTGATTAACGTCGAAATGTGGTTCAAAAATGGTTCAAATGGCTCTGAGCACTATGGTACTTAACATCTGTGGTCACCAGTCCCCTAGAACTTTGAACTACTTAAACCTAACTAACCCAAGGACATGACACACACCCATGCCCGAGGCAGGATTCGAACCTGCTACCGTAGCGGTCGCGCGGTTCCAGACTGAAGCGCCTAGAACCGCACGGCCACACCGGCCGGCCGTCGAAATGTGCTCGTAATCAGTACAGTTAAGTTATGCGGATCTGATGCTGGTTTCGTGATTTTATATGTCGCGTGGTTGCGTTCCAGTGACGTGGCGGAATATAGGCGGACGATGGGCGTTGGAGTCGCTCAATGACATATGTGTAGCGTATGTGAAAAAGTGAATAATTGAAGCGGTGCTGGCTGAGCGACGTTTGCCTTCCAGCAACGTTATACGGGGTGAAAGAAAACAATTTGACCAAACGTGCAGGGTGGAGTGACAGTGGGAAACATAGAAATTTGAGTAACGCAACTAAGGGTCGCAAGTGCGTACTTTCGGCGCTACAGGAACGTAATTAAAATCTGACATAGGGACGTCTTCAATCAAAATGAATGGTAATTGACAGAAAATCTACCTGGAACACAGACTTTCGACTAACCAGTCTCCAGGATGAGAACAAGAAAAAGTTAAAACACCACATATACGTTTATCATACTTAGCCGACCTACCAGACAGTACTTCTTTGAAAATGAAGACAGTAATATGTCCATGTTTAATGTTTCAAGATGTCTAATAAAGGTCAAAGTAAATGAGAAATGAGTCACTACCTAATTAACGTAAGTATGTCGACTTCTCACGAGTCAATAGAACGCGCTGGAAACGGCAAAATGACGGAATGCGTTGGTAGCGGTACACAATTTTAAAATTTAGTAGACGGTAAGTACGTGAAAGAAAATGCGATACGTTTAACCAAGTTGCTACTATGTAAGGTGTAAAATACGTTTCTCGATTACAAAAAGTCCTCGACCGAAGTAGTGAATGTATAAATGTCGTGACAAAAGCGTCTGTCACAGTATTATGGGGCAACATATTATGAGCCCCTACAGCATCGGTATTAATGAAACGAGAGACAATGCACGACTGGGCAGTTCCCAATGCACTGACAATGAAACACAACTTTTATTGGCGCGGCTGCATTGCTCCTATCATCGTGACTAGAGACGAAATAATTTTATGGCGTGTGTAATGTAAAAGTGAAGACTCAGAGACCGATGAATACTGTGATACCGACTGCTCTCTGTACCTCGATGTATACCTGCGACACAGTAACCTATGGAATCCAGCTGCCCTCATTTGTTCTATTTCTGTACGGTTTTGACTGCACTGAAATTTGGCTGAAGTCCTCTATGTAGGTATCTAATTACCAGCTGCAAGTTTCCATGTTTGTACTGAGCAGTCAAAATGAACGGTACGGCAAACGCGGATCTCAACATTCAGATGAAATTTTGGAAACCGTTTTTCACTAATCATGTACTTACATGTTAAACATCAATCGTCTTTGCTAGGGTCAACAAACGTCGACGTCCGGAGCTTCATAATTTTTACACGCGTGGTTTCTGCAATCCAGCTGTCCTTGACGAAGCGAACTTATCAGTCTGTGTCTAATATGAACAGGAGACATCAACAAATAGTGCAGAGTACGGATTACTGACAGACGCGCGATGGGCACTGCTGCAAACACATTTCACCAAAAGGCGTTAGGCGTTTAGGCACGGCGACAAAACTTCTCAAAGACTGAAGACCCATTCAGACCGCTGTGCACAGAGTCAGGGGGTGTCTTGTCACCGGCCACTGTTTGCCGTGGCCCTTGGCCCTAAGCGAGAGGCAGGCTGTGGTCATAAGCACATTTCCAGGACGATATCACAGAGTTTGCGTAATAAGACAGAACAGCTATTGGCAGATCGGTTTGCTAAGACGGCCCTATGTACTACGCAGTAGCAGTCCTACTATTTGACGTTCACAGAAACAGACTGAGTACCAGATACGCTTCCCTATGTCATTATTTTACTGAGAAAACGGTGATTCAAATACTAGATAACAATTCTATCATCGCAAATGTCCCGCAGATGTGTTTCTCTCATATTGGGCAATGATTTCGAGATAGTCTCGTAGATATACAAGTCGCGCCGATTTGTGGAACTTCTTTGCGATGTCGACTATTGAAACACGACGGATAGCAACGTTTTATAAGAGGAAATAAAAATGACAAATTTGTTTTCTTGGTCATCAAAAAAATTGCGGGTTTGTTTTAACATATAGCAATAATGTGAAACCGACTACGGTAGAATTTCGAGACGTGAGACGCTGCAGGAATAATACTAACATTTTGCCAACAGAGAGCACGTGATCCGTTTGTCGAGGCGAACACAAAGCTATGAAGAGTATAAGGTTTGCGCTTGTAGGCCGGTGAGTTAAAACACGATCGGACAGATATCTACCATTTACACGCTTTCAAAGTGTGTTTGTATCTATACTAACAAAAAGAGTCGTATTAAATGGGAAAAAATAATCGGTCCAGAAAAGCGTGATCTTTTTAGTGTACTTAATGTATTATTCTAGTGAGAAGCTAAAAGGCCCTGCTCACTCGATTCCAGGGCTAGGATATGTGGCAGTGCAGAACTGTTCGTAATGAATGAGACGCGAGTCTGGATGTTAGGACGTCACCATAGGGTATCAGCAAGAGACGCCTGCCGTTGCCTTTAGTTAATGAAGTACTATCCAAGAAAATAAAAATAAAAATAAACTGCACAGACACTCACTAAACTCTTGATAGTACGAGAGAAAATAGTAAAAACTTTTTCTTTTCGCGTCGGAATGGAAAATTCCATAATAAGGTCAACATATCAAGCAGTCAGCTCCTAGAAAACGAGTAAGGCCAGAATAATTACATGTAGGCGACAGAGTTGGAAACGGTTACATACAAACGGCTGAGATGTTTTTAGAGTGTATCGAAGCTAGAGCCAGACGGAAAGTAAGCCCTCGAAATTCCTTAACTTCCTACAACGACGGAGCTGCTCGGGTGCTGAATGTATTGTCTTAGGGTGGCCAATAATAGACCAAGCTCTGTCGCTTCCAGAATACTTGCGAACTATAATAACCAGTTTTCTAGGCTAGCAAATTCGTCTCAGATGCTGGTCTGACGGCGGTGAGTTTCTGCACTGCTAATGGTGCATTTGCTTGCCGAGGGCCAAAAAAACACATGGGAAAACAGTGAAGATATTACGAAACCTGAATATGTTTAGGACGACAATGCGAGAAAACAGTTAGTAATAAATGTAAATATTCGCTGCAGTGTTTTAGGCAAAATTAATTACGTTATTTATATTCAGGTACAACCAAGGGACATCAGTTCCGTGAACAGACAGGCCGCAGAGATGACAATGTGCGGCAGCGACTTCTACCGCCACGCCGGCTGTTGTCTTAGCGTAGAGGAGCTACAAAGGATCTCCGAGACCTGATAGCGTTTCAAGCATGGTGGAAGCAGCGTCGCAGACATCGTCACCTTGTTTACCGTTTCAGTGAGTTTGATGGGGGAGGGAACCAAACAGCCAGGTCGTCGGATTAGGGAAGGACGGGGAAGGAAGTCGGCAGTGCCCTTTCAAAGAAACCATCTCGGCATTGACCTGAAGCGATTCAGGGAAATACGGAAAACCTAAATGAGGATGGCCGCATGCGGGTTTTAACCGTGGTCCTCCCGAGTGCGAGTCCAGTGTGCTAACCGGCGCATCACCTCGTTCGGTGCACCGTTTTAAGCACATTCATTTTATCGAGGAATGAGTGCGGAGCTCTTGAGATTGCGGGCAGCACGTCATGTGTGACGGTGCCGGATGACAAAACATCGCTCCAACAACACTGCTCGCGTTTGCTTTTTCTCACATACGTCACTGAATGACTTCTAGAAGAGACGTCCGCCTATGTTACTCCACGCCACTCGAACGCCAGCACGGGTTCCACAAAATCATAAAAGCAGCGTCGGATTCACAAGGACACGGTACTGACTTTGAACGCATATAATCCCTATCGCAGACCGTAGAAATATAGAAGGTTGAGTTTATTTTTCCGTTAATTCTCCGTCTCCTGCGGTCCACAGAGCTTTGTCGCTGCTTCAGCGACTGATTGTTGCTGCTGGCGCTCCACAATATCGGCAGTTCATAACATTCTCGCGAATGATGGCGGTTTTATGGAGAAAATGAAAAGGGGAAAAAATTATAACAACTGCACAATCACCAGTCAAACTTTACGTTTATCCAAGTTGTAAGCGAGTAAACTTTTAAACTGTAAATTACCTGGGTGGGGCATGGCTAACTGTATGTAGTCTATACAAACCAGCATTTAGAGTTAGCTCTTCTACACACAAACTCGAAAAGGTATCGTTCCGTCCAATCGAAATTACGCGTCGTATTCTTCAATGTAAAATGCTACTGACTTCTACCAATGACTTGCGGTGTCTTACTTGCATAACACTTCCACCTTTTGACAGCAAACGATTGTGTACTACTTTACACACTCTGTCACACATAAAAGCACTTCAATATTTCGCAGTAGTAATGGGCGAACTATAAAGATTTATCGCTTCTTAATTATCATGTCGGCATTCTCATACGCAATGTGAGCTCCGAGCACCGGTTTGTTAACATGCAGTGATGACGTTTTATTACTGTGAAATAGCGGTTAAAACTCGATTGCAGACGTGGAAAGCGAATCGCAAAAGTCGTCGTTCGTTCCAACAGAAACTAACTACCGTATTCATCACTAGAAAATGATATTAACTGATATAAGCCACAATAATCTACATAATCGTTCTCTTTCCAAAGCTAATTGGTTTGTAGGCTCATCATCGTAGAATGAGGAAAGACAGGAACTAACTAATAAGTACCTCACAAAAATTGAATGTAAAATTGTTAATAATCATTCTGGTCGTAACAAGGTATTATAGAGATGGATTAAATTGATTATATTGATACCTACAAAATATACTGGTGTTCGAATGTGATGATATCCTCGATAAGGCGAAATAAATGATTAGATACAGCGAGACACGCGGCGCGTGCTCCAGGGAGACAGGGGTGCCATGTGACGTCACACGTCCGTCTGGGCTGCCGCTACGTCTGTAACGGACATCAGCCGCTGTGGCCGCCATTAAGACTTGACGGGCGTCTCAGCTGCCACTGCGGCTCTATGGTGGCAGACATCTGCAGCCGAGTCCTAGTATTTTGTGCTCGTTGTTCTTTGTTGCCGCCAAAATTGCAGCATTCATTCACACTATGCAGTACGTAATTCGGTTCGCCCTTTTACTAAATGTTCAGTTTATAAAGTTAAATATGAATTAAATGCAGAGGTAATTGTAAAATCATTCCTGTGTAGCAAAAGGAATTGCTGCGGCTGGAGGAATTATTTCCTGGATGATTGCATGATAGGCGCAAGACTGCTGTCTCGTGTGAGCATTTTGCTCATTCCTTACGTAAGAAAAATACGAGAGTGGTAGTAGAAATAGTCAACTTCGTCATGAATTACTGGCTCGGTTATGTGTAGTTCATAAGAAATAGTGTAATTTAGTTGCGTGTGACATGAAGCTTGGTAAGGACGATAACTTTAGTGAGTTTGTCTGTGGAGGGCCCAACTTAAAACCTGGGTTTGTGTAATTGCTGTTAACTCAATCGCTTCACAAAGCTCATCGTTCAAAATTGTCACCGCATTAAACTAACAGAAACGTACTGTTTGATTCCTAGTGGCCCCGTCCGTTACTTCTTTGTTTTCATTGCTTTACAGAATCCCAGTTACTCCGGAGTAACTCTGGACGTAACTGCCTTCATTCTGTGGCGCCAACAGCAACAATCGACCGCTGATGCAGCGACAGAGCTCTGTGGACTGCAGTAGACGGAGAATTAACGGAAAGATAAACTCAGCTTCTACATTACTATGATCTGCATTTTCGATTAATGTCTGAATGCGCTTACAGTCAGTACAGTGTCACTATGCGAATCTGGTACTCGTTTCGTGATTTTGTGGATCGCGTGCTGGCTTTCCAGAGATGTGGCGGAACATTGGGGGACAACCTGGCTGGGTGTCATTCAGTGACATACGTGTAACGAACGTATGAAGTGAATAACTTATACAGAGCTGTAGGAGCTAGTTTTGCCATCCAGCACCGTTATACAAGGCGTGGAGAAACAATTTGACCAAAATTGCAGGGCGGAAGGAGAGCATGAAATAGGAATGTGTGTATGGCAACTAAAAGTTGTAAATGTATATTTTCAGCGCTGCACGAACGTAATTGAAATCTGACATACGGAGGTCCTTGTTCAAAATGATAGGTAATTTACAGAAAATGTATACGTAACCAGAATGTTTGGACTAACCAGTCATCACGATGGGAACAAGATAAATTTAAAACATCACTAACACATGTATCGTATTTAGTTGACGAAGGAGACAGTACTTGTTCAGGAATGAGGACAATCATATGTCCATGTTTCTTGTTTGGATATATCTTAAAAAGGTCAAAATTAGTGTAAAATGAGCCACCACTTAGTTAACATGAGTATGTATAGAAAATGTTTAAACTGACCACCGTTTTCATGCTGGCATAGTGGTTTTTCTCTACTCAGATTCCTTCATTTGATACTGTCTTCGTCGGATTGGTTTTCCGCACCCTGTGTACGCCAGACGATGCATTACACTCTGTTGTTCGCGTTCTCACGAGTCCAGTACACTTAATCTTTGGTAGAAAGTGCTAAGAACGGCAAAATGGCGGGAATACGTTGGTAGCGACTAGTAATTTTAAAATTCAGTAGACAGTAAATAGGGAAAAGGAAATGTGACACTTATAACGAAGCACTACTGAATTAGACGTGAAATATGTTTCTTGATTACAAAAAGTCCTTCTAGTAGAGTGGTGGACGCAGAAATGTCGGACAAGAGTGTCTGTCACGCTATTGTAGGGCAACGTATGAGGCCCCACATAACAGGTATTAGTGAAAGCAAGCACCGTTGGTCGGTTGCCAAAGCGTTTAAAATTAAAGACGAAATAAATTTATACCGTCTATGATGTTGAAGTAATGTTTCGGAGCGGCATGAATACGGTGAAATTGATTATTCGTTCTTAGTTCGATATATATCCACGACACAAGGACGATACTCTATGGAACCAAGTAGCCCCTACTCCTTCTCCTGACGAGAGGCAAACACTATTCTACTTATTAACTGTTTTGATTATACTGAAATGTTGTGAATATTGCTTCTAGCCCTGCATCAAGGTGGGCTAACAGAATCGGATACCTGCTGCGAGTTTCCATGTTTGTACTGAGCAGTCAAGACGAACGGCGCGACACAGACGGCGGCCATGCGGGACACAACATTGGGATGACCAAAATTTCGGAAACCACTCTTCTGTAGTCATGTTTACATGTTAAACCTTAATCGATTCTACTAGCCGGAACGAACGCCTGCGGTACGTTCCAAGATTCATACGTTTCAGACCCATGGTCTCCACTGAGCAAAATATGGACAACGAAACGAACTTAGTGGTGTTTTCGTATTGCGAAACGAAGAGGTCAACAAGTAATGTAGAGAACGAATCCCTTACGGACGCCAGTGAAAATATAAGTTGGAAGAGTATGATGAGGTCAGACGTATGGGGATGTTCAAAAGTCTTATCCAGGCCCACTACATCGTTAGTGGCTCCTCTGTTAACCGACCAGGATTACGCTCGTTGTCGAAAGAAATGCGAGGCGGGCACTGGTGGAAGTGTTTTGCACGTGAAAAAATTAGGCGCTTAGGGATGGCCAGAAAACTTGTGATAGAGTAATCAATCAGTGTTGTGTGATGGAGCCTATGCCCCTTGCGAGAGGTTGGCTGTGGTTATAAGGACATTTGCAGCATCGATATTGCAGTGTTTCCGTGATAAGACAGAACTGCTACTGGCCGATCGATTTGCAATGACGGCCCTATGTGGAATGTATTAACAGTCCTACTATTTTACTGTCAAAGAGACGATTTGAAGACCTCACGCATGTCCATAAATATGTATAGTACCAACAAACCAGAGATTTAAACAGTAGATAATAAACGTATGATAACAAATTTCTCGCAGATGTGCTTGTCCCACACTGGGGAATGATTTAGAAAGAGTACATAGATATACAAATCGCACTGACTTGTGGGACAACTCTGCGATGCGACACGAGGGACAGCTCATTCAATAACAGGAAATCGAAATGATAACTTTTGTTTCACGTGATAATAAAAAAAAATTTTCAGAGTGCTTTAATAAATGGCAGGAATATGAAGGACACTACGGCAGAATTTAGAGGTCGGCCGAAGGTACGGAAAATAGTGTGAGTCCAAAGTTTTACACTGGCCAACGCGCGGCAAATAACGCATTCAGGCACCGTGAATGAAGCTCTGGTGGCGTTCCATCACGCGACCGGCTCTGCCCAGCAACAGGACAAAAGAATATGGATGACACAAAGTTTTTATTCTAATTCTCTACCGCCGTTTGTCTTGAACGTGATCTTTGTTCTCATGGATGCAGTGTGTGAAGGTCCTGGATAGATCTTTTTTTTCAGTTGCCAGTTACTGGTGGAACATGTATAAGCAGAGAAGCAACTGCTGGACACATTGCCCCGAGGAAGGAAACAGTTTCTCACACGGCGTTTAAATTCCGCATCGGCACAAAACACGTGATATTGTCGACTGTTTTTATTACATTTTCACAATCGATGCCTGTTGACAAAATACACGTTGATAATACATATGTGATTAAGATTTCGCCTCGACTCAAGACGAATCTTTCGAGCCGTTGCAAGTCTTCATAACCTTGGAGCGTAAAAATACGTTACACCTCTTACCATGCATCGCGTGTCATCTAGGTGAGCATAATAAAGCAGAATCAAATGTGTTACCTGGCACGGATAAATATGTTTTGACGGTATTTTTTGACGATTTCTATCCGTGTTTTCTTGAAGTTTTTCTCACAAAACCTCCTCCTCAGAAGTTTAGGATACCATCAGCTGGAGGCAGCTGTGACAGAAGGCCAGCCATGAATGTGCGGACTGCAAAATACCAGTGTCCGGATGCACTAAAACAGTGCAACTGGCCAGCGACTAGGAGTGTGATTATGACATGTGGGAATGGTTACGCATCTCGTGAATGGCAGGCGACGCGACGTTCTTCTTAGGGCATATTCGAAAAACTTTTCCCGCTTTCCTTTAGGCCAGGAAACCGCCGTCACTCGCGAGGGAGTGGACCTGCCGACATTTCGGAGCGCCAGCAGCGACAGTCAGCAGCTGAGGCAGTGGCAAAGCTCTGTCGGCCGCAGGGACGCAGAACTGGCGGAAAAATGTATTCGGCTTAACTGTGTATAGAAGAGTGGCAGGGGTAAAATACAGGGAGCGAAAGGCTATTTGCAATTTGTACAGAAACCAGATGACAGTGAAGGAAACAAAAGAAAAATACAGATTCCTAGTAGTATGAAATTTTCGGACACGTCGAGGAACGGAAACCAAACTTCGTACGAGAACCTTGAAATGATAAATTTCTTCTCTATTGTCATCGAGGCAACTTTCATACTGAGCTGATACGTGGCTGGAATGTGTAAGAAATCACAGTACTACTTCGCAGAGGAAGAAGCAAACTGCAACGAAAACTCCAACAAAGGCTGTGCGATTCGATTGTCGATGCAGAAAACAAAGCATCGGAAATTTGTACGTTTGGAACTTGTAATCCCTGTTTTCGTAGCGATCGATTAGATGTACGCCATTTATATGTTTTGATAGTATATTAAAGCAGTAGCAGTACACCATTTAGATGCTAAAACTTCATAATAGGACAAATCTTTCGCAATACTAAACGCATCGTCTTAGTGAGAAGACTGTAAGGCCGAGCTCTGTCGATGGCAGGGGCTGCACGTGTGGCGCTGCAGAGTCGGCCGAGATAAACAGGGCGAGTGTGTCCGTGTTGTGACGTCACGGTTGTGTACCACGCAACGTGGCCTGCCGCGATGGGCACAGAATGTGCGTCCACTTTCCAAAGTGGGTGTCTACATCTGCTTATTATGCGTTTCCCGGGCTGGGTGGACGGCAGTGAATTATCAGCACTGCTTACTATACAAGTGCTTGCAGACCGTCTCAAACACACGCCGAAGTGGCCGAGCGGTTCTAGGCGCTACAGTCTGGAACCGCGCGACCGCTACGGTCGCAGGTTCGAATCCTGCCTCGGGCATGGATGTGTGTGATGTCCTTAGGTTAGTTAGGTTTAAGTAGTTCTAAGTTCTAGGGGACTTATGGCCTCAGCAGTTGAGTCCCATAGTGCTCAGAGCCATTTGAACCATTTTCAAAAGTGGTGTGTGTCCGCATGCGCCAAAGAGCAGCGTATAACGCACTCAGGCTCCGTAAAATAAAGCCTTGGTGACTTTCGTTCTCGCGATCATTGCTCCCCGGCGACATGACAGAGTAATATCGCGGACAGAAGATTTTTTGTTTTTATCGCCTTTCCAGTAAATTAGTTGTGACCTTCACTGCGGTTCTCGTCTTCACATATGCAATGTGTAAAAGCCGACGATAGATCTTTCATCTTATCCGTTACCAGATACGAACGCAATCTGTAGAAACGGAAGGACAACGTTTAGACACATTGTACGAAGTAAAACACGTTCTGACACTGCGATTATAATCCGCGTCGATACGAAACACACGACGCTGTCAACTTCTTTATTTTGTCTTGACAATCGATGGGTGGTGACTACATATCTGCTAATCCTGTGTACGTGCTTAAGGTTTCGCCTTGAGAGGAATTTTTCTAGCCATCATACGTCTTCAAAACCGTGGAGCTCCGTCCCTCATCGCTACGCATACTCCGCACAACGCACGTCACGCAAGTGAGCATAATAAAACATGCGGTAATTGGCTTGGACAAATATGTTTCGACGGTATTTTTTGACGATTAGTATACGTGTTTTCCGGAAGATTTACTCAAGAATCTCCTCCTTCTCAGGAGTGTAGGGTAAGATCAGCTTGAGGCAGAAGGCTATCCATGTAGGTGCGGAGTGCGAAACAGCACACTCCGAATGCATTACAAAGGTACAACTGCCAGCGACTAGGAGTGTGATTCACGTGTGCGAATGGACACGCATCTTGCAATTGGCGGCAACACAAGATTCTGCTGTTCCTAAATATTAAAAATTAAGTCGCTGTGGCAATTAGGGATTCACTATCGTTTCGATGACGAACACTTGGATATATATTTTCCTCCCGTTTTCGTTTATCTCAGAAAACCGCCACTACTCGCGGGAGAGCTAAAATTTACACCGATCCTCGTGGTAGCAGCAACAATCAGTCACTGAGGCAGCGACAAAGCCCTGTCGGTTGCAGGAGACGGAAGACTAGCAGAAAAAGAAATTCAGCTTCTACATTACCACTGTTTACATTTGTGATTAACTTTTAAATTTGCTCACACTCTGTACAGTGTAATTATGAGTATCTGATGCTGGTTTCACGGTTTGTGTGTCGCGTGCCAGCGTTCCAGTGACGTAGCAAAATATTGGTGGACGATCGGCGTGGGAGTCATTGAACGACACATGTGCAGTGTACGTAAAAAATAAAAAATTTAAGCAGTGCTGATTCAGCGAAGTTTGCCATCCTGCATCGTTGTACAGGGTACATAGAAAATATATGATGAAAATTGTAGCCTGGAAAGGCTGCATGAAACACAGAAATTTGAGAATAGCATTTAGGCGTCGCAATTGCACATTTTCGGCAGTACCGGAACGTAATTAAAATCTCCTACACGGGCATCTTGGCACCAAATGATGGTTAATTTACCGAAAATGTATACCTATTAAATGATCGATAAAAATAAATGATTAATTGCAGCGGATACTAGAAGACTTGGTTGCCAAGTGACGTCACACGTCAGTGTGGTCTGCTGCCGTCTCTAAACGCCCCTCAGCCGCTGTCGTCACCATTAAGACGTCACGGAAGACTCAGCTGTCACGACAGCTCTGTGATGGCAGACATCTGTAGCCAAGTCTTTCTATTTTTTTGCTTGTTTATCGTTGTTGCCGAGCAAACTGCCGCATTCATTCACGTAATTCAGTTTGGAAGGTCACATGAATTACATGTAGAGGTAATGACAAAATCATTCATGTGTGGCAAAAGGAAATGCTCTGGCTGGAGGTATTGTTTCCTGGGCGATAGCGTGCTAGACACAAGACTACTATCTCATGTGAGCGTTTTGCTCGTTCGTTACGTAAGGAAGATACAACAGTAGGAATAGTAACAGTCAACTTCGTCATGAATTACAGGCTTAATTATGTGTAGCTCATAAGAAATAGTCTGATTCAGTTGTGTGTAAAATGAAATGTGGCAAGGACGATAACTTTTAGTGAGTTTGTCCGTTGCGAGCGTAACTTTAAACTTTGATTTTTTTAATAGATAAAACACTTTATCTTTTAAAATTGTCGTCGCATTAAACTAAAAAAAAGTGCTGTCTGACTGCTAGCTGCCGCGTTCGTTACTTCTTTCTGTTTTCATTTCTTTAATAGAATCCCAATTACTCCACTGAAAATCAGAATCTAACTGCCATCTTTCCGTGGCGCCTACAGCAACAATCGACCGCTGATGCACCGACAGAGCTCTGTGGTCTGCGAGATATGGAGAATTAACGGAGAGATAAACTCGGCTTCTATATTACTACGATCTGCATTTGCAGAACGTGTATACGCAAACAGAATATTTGAAGAACAGGATAAATTTAAAGTATCACACGTGTATCGGACTTGGCTGACGCAGCATGTTTCATTTTTCAATATCTCATAAAAGAGCGAAAATGAATGACGGATAAGCATCGACTTAATTAACGTAATTATCTGTAACAAATGTTCAAACCGACGACCGTTGTCATGCTGACATAGCGCCTTAAATATTCACGTGCGGCCTCTGGCTTCCATATTGAGATTCTTTCATTTGATGCCGTCCTTGTGCCCTACACTTTTGGTCAAATTGTGTTTCCGCACACTGCATATGCCAGACGAGGCGTGACAGAGGGTTGGTCGAATTCTCTAGAGTCCAGTACACTTAATCTTTGATGGAAAGTGTGAAAAACGGCAAAATGACGGAATGCGATGGAAGCAATTTGTAACTTTAAAATTCAGTGGATGATAACTATGATACGTTTAACAAAGGCGCTAAGGAAATAGATGTGAAATACGTTTCCTGATTACAAAATGTCCTCAGGTAAAGTAGTAAATGTACAAGTGTCGTGACAAGAGTATCAGTCACGCTATTATGGGGCAACACGTGAGACCGCACAGGGTCAATATTAATGAAAGTAGAGGCTATGCACCGTCGGTCAACTGCCAAAGCATTGAAAACGAAGCAAAATTTTTAACTGCGTTGGTCACATTGATACCATCAACGTGAGTAATGGCGGTACTCTTTTTTATCGTCTGTGATTCGGTATTGATGACTCAGAGGCTGTTGAATAGGGCGATATTAACTTCTCTTTGTATTTCAATAAACATCTGAAACATGTGGACAACAATCTATGGAGCCACGTAGACCTCGACCAGAATTTAATATTTTCTGTGATTTAACACCTAGCCTGGTTACTGAGCAGCTAAGGTGTACGGTACGACAGATATGACGTTCACACGGGACACAACATTCACAAGACGAAACTTTGGGCAACTGATTTTCTCTCGTCATGTTTGCATATGAAACGTTAGTCCGAAGAAGCCTCTATTTTGCGAGCTTCATAACATTTACGCTCATAGCCTCTGCAATGCAACTATCCTCGGTACAGCGAACTTTTCGGCGTTCCCCTAATATCGAGAGGAGACATTAACAAATGGTGGAGGGTGCGGACTTGTTACGGACGCCAGTGAAAACATGGGGAGCAGGAGGAGGTTGCACATAAACGGGTGTTCAAAAGTATCCACGTCCGTTAAAGCGTCGGAAGGTGCTGTATTGAGCGACAAAAGTTACGTTTACTGGTGCACGGTTGTGAACTAAGTGTAGATACAGGTTGCGCACTTATTTCTTTTACGGCTTTGTGGTACCCACTATTCAAACACGATAGAGAATGGACGGCATACATGACAACAGGTTGCAAAAAGGATAACTTTACGTCTTTCCACATAGTCAAGAAGACGAGTACTGGCCTGTTTTTATACACGACCGGAATGTACAGGAGACCACAGCAGCATTTCCGGAAAGAAGATGTCACAGCGATGTAAACATGTCGTCTACTCGGCTCGCGCGGCCCTTTTGCACAATCAGCAGACAGAGCGATTAATAATTATATTAGCTGGCAGCTGTAGCTAGAGTTAAAACCAGTCGGAAAGATGTGCGCCGTTTACGTTTTCAAGGTGTATTGAGCGCATAGTAGAGCAAAAATGAGACACATTGAAATGGAAAAAAATTGTTTCTTCAGTACGTTAGTAATAAGAATGTGAGGCCAGGGTCACTCGATTACAGGCGTGGCGTGTTTGCCAGTGCAGGATCGTCGGTAATGAATGACTCGCGAGTGTCGATGTTGCGACGTCTCCACAGTGTATCAGCAAGAGACGCCCTCCCCAGACCTGAACATGTGTAACACAACTGAAGCGAAGGGAACAGTCAATTCTGGGAAGCGCGCCATATTTCTAACATTTTCCCTCGTTTGGCACGTGCCTCATCTAAGTGTAATACTTTGCCTAGCGTTTTACGTAAAAATATTTAGAGTACTGTTACCAACAAAAAATATAGCAATACAGACTTTTGTATAAGAAAAGGGCTTCACATTTTTCTGTCGTCAGAGATGCCGCAAAAATCAGATTTCCCAGGAAAAAAAAAATTCAATTTGTGCAGCGGCTATTCTACGGAGCAGGTCATCGAATCATTTGCGTCCGGACGTGGGGGAGCGGCGTCGCAGACGTCGACACCTCGTCTGGCAGCACGACGACAGTGATGTGGAGCCGAAGTAAAGGAGACGAATCTTTCTAATGTAATCCTGAACAGATGCAAAAGTTCAACTCGACAAGAGCACGGATAGCGTCTGACGCAAGAATGCCGTCGCGAGCCACTCCGTTCCCCGTTGTAACGGAATTTTAGGCGCAACAGTTTATTGTAAACACTGTGTGATTTAAATTGTCCGTTCATCTGATTCTGACGAATTACAGGGCGGTGAACTGGAAGGAACTGCGATTACGATGAGAAGTTGAAGGTTTTTCTTAGCTGTAGATTAATCGGAAGAACGTAACATTTCTTATCGTATCTTCTGTGGATTAGGGGAGACCACACTATGCTGTTTCAGTCCGTTCACCTATGCGATGAAATAAAATAAATTAAACAGATTTTCCCTTAGTTCGCAGATGCCTTCATCGCCTCGCTAGTACGAACGACCTCCAGATTCAGCCGTTGACAAAAGTTTGCTACTGGCGCTTCCTCCTTTCCTAAACAGAGCAGGACACACAGCGAGAGGTGAATAACGTACAGAGAAATGAATGACTTCGTTAAATGTACTGATATCAGCTGTCTTTTTTTCTCCTTTCTGCTCTCACTATAAAGCTACGGCACAAGAGTAACACACACTGTGTGACGTGGTGGTTGTACGTGCAGGAACGGTAAAGTATAATCTGCCGGAACCGAGAGGTGCTATCAGTTTCTTCTGACCAGAAGACAAAGTAGCTTCAAATGTTACCAATACTGACTAAACTGAAAGCAGCAAAATACTTCCTCCAGAACCACATCTTCACTGGCTCCAAAACTGTAATAGCAACTGGAAGTTTCGATGTTTACGTCGAGGCATCGGTCTGAAAGAAACAGAAGTGCCGTAGTATGCATTATTCGTGCAAATCTCCTGAGTACAACAGACGCTTTGTTACGCCAAAGTCAGTGTATCAATGACAAATTAAAACTTCTAGTAGTAGACAGTGGTTCTAGTACGGCAACTGTGTTTCCCGTAATTGGGTCACAGTTTTCAAAGATTACGTACATGTATGACTGGCGCCAGTTTCTACAACAGTCTTCTAGTAAGGACCATTTAAACACTACGGAGAGTGCACAACGCGTTTTGTAGAAGCAGATATTAATGAGTAATTTACTCTGTGTCGTCATCAAGGCAACTCTGATATTGATTTGATACGTGGCCGGAATGTGTGAGATGTCGCAGAACTACTTTGCGGAGGAAGATGCAACTACAACGTTAACACGGAGGAATCTTTTGGAACACTGAACGTATCATCTTGGTGAACAGAGGATAAGGTAGGGCTGCATATGTGGGTTGTGACAATCTCTCGTAATAAACAGGACGGGAGTGTAGATGTTATAACGTCACGGTTGTGTATCATGGAACGCCATGCGTATGGAACATATGTAAATTTTCCACAGTATGACTACACATCTGCATATGCGTTTCTAGGGCTGGGCTGACCGGTGAGCTCCCGCGCTTGCCGACCATCACAAAGACACGTGAAACAAAAGTCGTTACAGTTTGCCCACTGACGGATCACTCAGGAATGTTTGGACACTCTTTCAAAAGGGAGAATTTCAACCCAAATGACAACAGCACACGCTACGCGGCAAACATTTACCAAAATCCTTGGGTTGGATGAAAGCAGGGATGTTGACTGTAGTCGGTCGTCATTTCTGAAACTCTACGAATGGCGAAAATTTTTGACACGACAGAGAGTTAATCTCTAACCCACTATTATGAATTTACTCTACAAGCAACGTTTTCTTCTTATCTCGATATTGGTTCGTCATTTGTACTAGATAAAGCACAAGTCGTAGGTTTTTATTCCGTGTAAAAATAGGACGTTACGGATGTCACTTCTTAAAGCATAATGCCACACATGAGACGTAGTCGTGAGGAAATGGCCAGAAAACTATATGATTCCCGCCAACCGATTCTGTGGAAGAGGCCAGCTGAATGAGCCACAGTCCAACAAGAAGAGAAATTGGTCGCATTCCTGTAATTCTGCCATTTGTGAAAATAAAGAGTTGGCTGGACAGTGTTAGAAACGTTTGCTGTCGTTCCACATGGCCAAACGTAACAGGGACAGTTATCGCATTAACGTCGCGAATCTTGCAGAAAGTAGATTAATTGAATTACCAAATAAGTGATACTAATGCAACAAGATCAGTTGTTGAAGTCAGTACTTGATTCCAGTTGCAGATAGTGCAACCGTCTAATCCATTTGGTTTCGAGCCACAACACGGGAAGGATAGATGCAGGCGCCGTGTATACGTTTATCTCTACGGTCCAACACATGAAGCCCGGTGTGTGTTCACAGATTCACATACGCCAGCGAGGAGCACATAACGAAGTCAGGCATCGTAAACCAAAGTTTTGACGGAATTCATTCTCGCGATAGGCGCCACCCAGCAACACGACAGAATAATAACGCTGACGCAAGCTTTTTCCATTTCTTTTCCTTCTCAGTGAATTAATCGTTGACTTGAATGCAGTCGTCCTCCTATCATCAGCAGTGTGTAAAGGCATTCGAGGAATCCTTTCTTATCTGTTACCATTTAACACATCGATACAAAGAAATGATGCTGTCAACTTTTTAATTACGTGATCATAAGCGATGCCTGGTGACAACATATTCGCTAGTTCTACGTACACGACTAAGATTTCTCCTTGGCTCTAGAGCAATTTTTCTGTCCATTATACGTCTTCAAAACCATGGAGTGTAAATACGTTCCAGCTGTTACCGTTCCACATATTCCGCACGACGCGTGTGATCCACGCGAGCGTAATAAAACAGCAGCAGTGAGTTATTTGGCTTCGCTAAAAAGGTTTTGACGGTACTTCTTTACGATTTCCTTACATGTTTACCGGGAGATTTTTTCACTCAATCGCCTCCTTCTCGGGGGTGTAGCGTAACATCAGCTGGAGGCAGCTGTGACAGAAGGCCATCCATGAATGTGCCGAGTACGAAACAGCACAGTCCGGATGCGTTACAGTGATACAACTGGCCAGCGACTGGGAGTGTGATTCACATGTGGGGAACGACACACACCTACGCGAGTTCTTGCTGTGGGTAGACATGCGTCAAGTAGGGATTCACTCTCATTTCGATGATGAACCCTTGCATCTGAATTTTTCTCCCTTTTTCGCTTATTTCACAAAACCGCCATTACTCGCGGGAGAGTTAAAACTGCCAACATTCCGCGGTGCTGGCAGCAACAATCGGTCTCTGACGCAGCGACAAAGCTCTGTCGGTTGCAGGAGACGGAAAATTAACAGAAAAATAAATCCAGCTTCTACATTACTACTATATGTATTTGTGACTAACGTCTAAATGTGCTGACAATCAGTACAGAGTAATTATGCAGATCTGATGCTGGTTTCGTGATTTTGTGTGTCGCGTGCTGGCTTTCCAGTGACGCGACGCAATATGGGCGTACGTTAAAAGTGAACAATTTAAGCAATGCTGGTTGAGCAGGGTTTCGCCATCCAGCATCGTTATACAGGGTCCGGAGAAACGATTTGACCAAAGGTGTAGGGCGGAAAGACAGTGTGAAACTTAGTAGTTTGAGTACAACAACTCGGGGTCGAAAATTCGTATTTTGGGAGCTACAGGAACGTAATTAAAATCTGACATGTGGACGTCTTTACTCAAAATGAAAGATAATTCACACAAAATGTAAGTGTAATCACAGTCTATGGACTAACCAGTCTCGGGACGATAACAAGAAAAACTCAAAGCATCACATACACCTGTGTAATACTTAGCCGACGTTCTAGACAACATTTCTTTAGAAATAAAGACAATCACATGTCCATGTTTTATATTTCAACATGTCTTCAAGAGGACAAAGTAAATGAAACGTGATCCACCACTTACTTAGCGTTAAGTATGTCGCAGCAAATGTTCAAACTGCCCACCGTTTTCATGCTGGCATAGCGCTATAAATATTCAACAGCCATTTCTAGTTCCTATACTCGGATTGGTTTTTTTAATGCTGTCTTTCTGCCCTACACTTTGGGTCAGACTGTTTTCTCACACACTGTATATGTGAGACAAGACATGGCAGAATGATGGTCAACTTCTCAAGAGTCCATAGAAAGTGCTGGAAACGGCAAAATGACGGAATGCGCTGGTACCGATGTATAACCTTAAAATTTTATAAAAAAATGCGATACGTTTAACCATGTAGCTAGAATGTAAGATGTAAAATACGTTTCTTGATCATAAAAAATCCTCAACTGAAGTGGTGAATGTACAAATGTCGTGACAATAGCCTCCGTGACGTTACTATGGAGCAACATAGGAGCCCCTGCAACATCGGTATTCATGAAACGAGAGACAGTGCACCGGTGGTCAGTTCCCAAAGCACTGAAAATAAAACACGATTTTTAACTGTGTTGGTCCCATTGCTCCTATCATCGTAAGTGAAGTATTTTTACAGCTTCTGTGACGTGGAAGTGATGGCAGAGACCGATGAATACCGTCATATCAACTCCCCCACACGTTAACCTATGGAACCAAGTAGCCCTCATTTCTTCTTCTGATCAGAGGCAAACCACATTCAATTTATTTACGTTTTTGACTGTACTCAAACGTGGTGAATTTTGCCTCTAGTCCTCCGTGAAAGTATCTGACACCTGCTGCGATTTTCCATGTTTGTATTCAGCTGTTAAGATGAACGGTACGACAGAGACGACGACTACACGGGAAACAACATTCAGGTGAGGAAAATTTCGGAACCATTTTTCTCTAATGATGAGGTTGCATGTTGAACATTAATCGGCTTTGATAGGATGAACAAACGTCGATGTCCAGAGCTTCATAATTTTTACACACATCTCTCTGCAATGGAGCTGCCCTTGACGAAGCGAACTTGTCATTTTGTGTAATATGAAGAGGAGACATTAACAAGTAGTGGAGAGTACGGAGTCCTGGCAGACGCCAGTGGAGTCGTGATATGGGGGAAGGTGAGGAGCAGATTGCACGTAAACGGATGTCCAAAAGCCTCGTGCACGGCCACTGAAGCGTACGTAGCTGATTTATTGAACAATCAGGATTACGCTCGTTGCGGAAAGCAGCGCGAGATGGGCACTGCTGCAAACACATTTCACCAAAAAGCGTTTGGCGTTTACGCACGGCGACAAAACTGCTCAAAGACTGAGGACCCATTCAGACCGCTGTGCACAGAGTCAGGGGGTGTCTTGTCTCCGGCCACTGTTTGCCGTAGCCCTCGCCACTAACCGAGAGGCTGGCTGTGGCTATTAGCACATTTCCAGGATCCATATCGCAGTGTTTGCGTGATAAGACAGAACTGCTATTGGCAGATCCGTTTGCAAATACTGCCCTACGTACTATGTAGTAGCAGTCCTACTATTTGACGGTATATTGATAATTTTTACTTATCGACCGTCTGACAGCAACTGAATAAAACACAATTTTAGTGCCATACGCGTTTCGCCTTTATTTTCTGCAAGACATCATCAGTGGCAGGTTCCGTGGACAATTTCTTACATATTACGCTCCTGTTGCATTTTCGGTGTTCTTCTTCTTACGAATGCGAATTTGCTGTTTTTTTCCCACATTCCACAGCACTATGAACTGAACGCTTGTTTCAATGCAATGTTTTGGTTTCTGCTGCCGACTGTCAGACGGTCCATAAGTAAAAATTATCAATATACCGTAATATTACACGCAACTGAGGAAGACAGGATTACAAAAGTTGAAGATGTCTGCTATTTGACGTTCACAGAAACGGACTGGGTGCCAGATACGCTTCCTAATGTAAGTATATTACGGAGAAATCGAAGATTCGAATAGTAGAGAACGATTCTATCATCGCAGATGTCCCGCAGACGTGTTTGTCCCATATTGGGCAATGACTTCGAGAGAGTATCTAGGAATACAAATCGCACAGATGTGTGGTACAGCTTTGCGACGCCGTCTGTTGAAACACGACGAATGGCACGTTTAACAAGAGGGTATACATAATGACAACTTTTATTTTCGTGGTTTTTCAAAAAACATTGCGGAATTGTTTTAATATATACCAAGAATGTGAAACAGACTACGTTACAATTTTGAAACCATAAGGAGTATAAGGTTTGCTTGTAGCCCGGTGACTTAAAAACGATTGGCCAGACATCCGCCATTTGCACGCTTTCAAAGAGGGTTAAACGGAAACAATCACCTCTTGAGAAAATCATGCATCAAGGAAAACATGTCAAGCAGTCAGCCCTTACAACACAAGTAAGGCCTGAATAAACACATGTAAGCGACAGAGTTGCAAACGGTTACGTACACACCACTGAGATGTTTCTAGAGTGTACTAAAGCTGAGACAAACAAAAAGTATGCTCTTGAAATTCCTTAACTTCCTAAAACGACGGAACTTTTCGAGTGCCAAATGTATTTTCTTAGCGTGGCCAATAACACACCAAGCTGTGTCGGTTCCAGAATACATAATGTAATAGGCAGCTTTCCAGGTAAGCAAATTCGTCTCTGGTTTTACGGTGGTGAGTTTCCTGCTCTGCTAATGGTGCAATTTGCTTGCCCACGGCCAAAAACACGTGTGAAAACAGAGAGGATATTACGAAACCTGAATATGCTTTGGACGATAATGCGATAAAACAGTTAGCAATAAATGTAAATATTCGCTGTAGTATTTTAGGTAAAATTAGTTGCGTTATTTATACTGAGGTAAAACCAAGGTTCATCAGTTCCGTGGAAAGGCAGGCCGCAAGAGATGGGAACGTAGAGCAGAAACTTGCACCGGCACCGCGACTACAGTCTTTCCTTGAGGGGCTGCAGAGGATTTCCCCGACTTGGTTGCGATTCGAGCATGGGGGGGAAGCAGCGCCGCAGACATCGACGCCTTCTTTGGCAGCACGGCTGCAGCCGGCTGGTGCAGAGAGAGGCGATGGAGAGATTGGTCCGAATCTTGATTTCTTATTCAAATCTAACGCGCCAAACACGCCGAAAGCATTTGTATCCAGAATGCCGCTGCGAGACAGTCCGTTCGCAGTTGTAACGAAATTTTCGGCGCAGTACTGCTTTCGCGACATTTCAAAAATTCACCTCTTTGTAATTGTTCGTTTATGTACTGCTGAAGAAACGGAAACCTCTGAACTAATTACGATGATGAGTCTACGAAACATTTAGCTTTGGAAAGAGAACGATTATGGAAATTATTGTCGATTATATCAGTTCGTATCATTTCCTGCTGACGATTACGATAGATTGTTACTCTCCACGTCTGCATACGAGTTTTAGCCGCTGTTTCAGAGCAATAAATCATTGTGTCTCCATGTGAACAAATCGGTGCTCGGCACTCACATTATGTATGTGAATGCCAACAAGATAAGTAAGAAGGAAGAGGGCGTTGAATTTTTATAGCTCGTCCATTACTATTGCGAAAACATTGAAATGCTTTCAAATGCGAACAGAGTGTGTAATATAGCACACAATAGTTTGCTGTAGGGAGGTGGAAGTGTTATGCAAGCATGACGCCACAAGTGATTACTGGAAGTCAGTGGTATTTTTCATTGAAGAATACGATGCATAATTTCGATTGGACACAACGATAACTTTTGAGAGTTTATGTCTGAAGGGCCTCACTCTAAATGTGGGTTTATATAGATTAAATACAGTCATGTGGGTTCCATTGACGTTATTTATCGCTTAAAGGTTTACTCGCTTCTTAGTCCGATGAATGTAAAGTTTGACCGGCGCTTGTGCACTTACTATCCCTTTTCCGTTTTCCTTTTCTCCATTATGCGCGCGAAAGTTAAAACTGCCGACATTGTGGAGCGCCAGCAGCAACAATCAGTCGCACAGACAGCGACAATGCTGTGTGGGCCGCGGGAGACGCAGAATTAACGGAAAAATAAACTCAGCCTCTGACTTTCTACGATCTGCACGCGCGATTAAAATTGCCCAACGTCATTACCGTGTCATTATGCGAATGCGACGCTGGTTTTACGATTTTGTGTAACCCGTGCTGGCGTTCGGGTTGCGTCCCTTTTGGTAGTCAGTGACGTGTGTGAAAAAATGCAAACGTAAGCAGTGGCGGTTGGGCGGGGTTTTGACATCGTGCACCGTTACACATAATCAGACATGACATGACAAGGGTGCTGACCGCAGTCTCAATTTTCGATAAAATTAAAGTGCTTAAAACCGTAAAATGATGGAATGCTGTGGTATTTTTTTCTCGCTTCCAAATACAGTACGAAATCCGGCATCGGTGACCATGTTTCGCGAATTGATGTGATAGCGTTTACATGTCGGACCAGCAGCGGTAGTGGCAGATTCGGTTTATGAAAAGCACATTCGGTAGCCGTCTCTAGCACTGTTAAATAACGTTTTATATTTTGTTGGACACAATGAAAGCGATCATTAACAAACAGTTTCTTTTTCGAAGCGGAAACACAGAAAAACAAAGATTTTATTTTTACGCCTAACATTTCTCCTTCGTTCGACATTTATAATTTTGTGCAACAAGATATCAGAATTTCCGTGTCCATTACTATATACAAGGTCCTTGATCGTTGAGTGACACAATGCCGCCCGTAAACATACTCTTTTTCACTCTGTTTATTCCTTTCCAACTTCTTATTCGGTATATCAAAGCTAAACACGGCAAGTCGCATGCTGCCATCTGTCGGCCATCGACTACACTGCGTCCTCTGTAACTCCTTTCGCAGTTGACTTATTCTGCAAAACGGGTCGCCATCAGAACGTGTCTTTCGATACCGCTGGTTGGGGTGCGATTCACGCACTTTCAAGAAATAAAAACAGAACATCTGTACATCGAAATCTCTTCTGGGCAACGAGGGAAGGCTGTAGCGTGTTTGTATGACAGAAAGTAAAATGTGATGACTGTGAGCGGACGAGACTGCCACATCAGAAAAACAGGCGGCAGCGATTCCAAATCCGCCTCCACACAGCCCCAGAGAATATCGTATAACGCAGTCAGGCGGTGTAGAATAAATTCTAGATGGTTTTCGTTCTCGAGCGAGGCGTTGGTCAGCGCTTTCAAATAAGTGGTAGCATATTAAAACATAAAATAAGTTTATATTTTCTATGTCCTAGGAAAAAAATGGAAATAAATAAAGGTTTTTTTTACGTCACGTTCCAACACTAACAGAAACATATTTTCTTTTTTCCTGAGAGGAAAAAAATTGATTTCAATGTCAGGTGCAAGTATATTCCCTGCGAAGCGTACTTTTCAACTACTTAATATAATACGTGGCCTTAATTTCTCTTTAGTTCTTCAGTGACAGGGCACAATTCGTGGCATGCAGAACAGGAGACATAAGCAGTTAGGTGGGGCGCTGGAAGATACATCATCAGAATGGAGAAAGAGCTAAAGTAACAACCGGCGGCAGTCTTCAGAGAAAGCGGTCGCGAATCAGGTGTTGAGTGCGACGGACTACCTGGCGGATCTTGAAACGGAAAATCTGAACATCAAGAGTAGCGGGAGGCAAAGGCCGGGCAAGTTCTGATAGATAGGAAGAGTATCTAGCAATCTGTGGGCGGCGATATGGCACCGTGTGACAGATTAAAACCGGCGTAACTGGTCAGTGAGTGGGACAGGATACTGGAATGCGTCTGACAACTGGCGGCAGACGCAGCATTACGCTGTGCTCACAGTTTTGGACATTGGTTCGCTGGCTTGAGTAGAGAGAGACTCCAATGTTTCTCTTAACCAGGTACACGGATTGACATGTGTCTTTTTCGTGGAAGATCGGAATTTGCTTATGAATTATAAAGATATGTTATGCGCCGAATACTACTAAAGATGTACCCGGTAATAGTGGGGCAACTTTGAAATGTACAAGCAAAAATCCATGACGTTTACTGAGTGTAGAATGAGGAAAGTCGGCAACAAACGAATAACCAGACAAAAATTGAATGTAAAATTGTTAATAATCATGCCGCTCGTAAAAAAGTATTATACAGTGCATTTAATTGATTATACAGATACCGAGAAAATGCACAGGTGTTCAAGGGTGAGAAGCTATCGAAATGCTCCATAAAGATAAATAAATGATTGGATACAGCGAGACACGTGGCGCGTGGTCTACGGAGACAGGGGCGCGACGTGGCGCCTCAGCCGCTGTGGCCGCCATTAAGACTTGAGGAACGACTCAGCTGCCACTGCAGCCCTATGATGGCGGACATCTGTGGCCAAGTCTTAGTATTTTGTTCTTGTTTATCACGGCTGCTCAAAAAACTGAAACATTTATTCGCACTATGCAGTATGTAATTCGGCTCACCCTGTTACTAAATGTTCAGTTTATAAAGAAAAATATAAATTACATGAAGGGCATTTCTGCTCTGGCTGGAGCAATTGTCTCCTCCACGATTGCATGATAGACGTAACACTTCTATCACGTGTGAGCATTTTCCTCATTCTTTACCTAAGAAAAATACGAGACTAGTAAAATTCATAGTCAACTTCGTCATGAATTACAGGCTCAGTTGTGCGTAGTTCGTAGGAACGTGGCAGGGCGATATCTTTAGTGAGTTTGTCTGTGGTGGACGCAACATAAAACCTGGGTTTCTGTAATTGCTGGTAACTCAATCGCATCGCGAACATTATCGTTCAAAATTGTCATCGCATTAAATGAACAGAAACGTACTGTTTGACTGCCAGTTGCCGCTTTCGTTACTCCTTCCTGTTTTGATTTCTTTAATAGAATCCCAGTTCCTCCGGGGCAAACCCTGAATCTAACTGCCATCATTCCGTGGCGCCAACACCAACAATCGACCGCTGATGAACCGACAGGGCTCTGTGGTCTGCAGGAGACGCAGAATTAACGGAAAGATAAACTCGGCTTCTGCATACTACGATCTGCGTTTGCGATTAATGTCTGAGTGTGCTTGCAATCAGTACGGTGTCACCGTGCGAATCTGGTGCTGGTTTGGTGATGTTGTGGATCGCGTGCTGGCTTTCCAGTGACGTGGCGGAATGTAGGCGGTCAACCTGGCTGGGTGTCATTCAGTGAGATATGTGTAGCGTCTGTAAAAACTGAATAATTTAAGCGGTGCTGGCTGAGCGACGTTTGCCATCCAGGAATGTTATACAGGGTGCGGAAAATCAATTTGACCAAAAGTGCAGGGCGGAAAGACAGTACGAATCGTAGGAATTTGAGTGCCGCAAGTAAGAGCCGCAAATGCGTAATGTCGGCGCTACAGGAGTGTAATTAAAATCTGACATGGAGACCTCTTTACCCAAAATGAAAGGTAATTTATAGAAAATGTACGGGTGAACACAGCCTTTGGACTAACCAGTCTTCAGGATGAGAACAAGAAAACTTTAAAACATCACATACACGTTCATCATACTTAGGCGACGTACCACACAATATTTCCTTAGAACTGAACACAATCGCATGTCCATATGTAATACTTGAAGATGTCTTAAAAAGGTCAAAGTAAATGAAAAATGAGTCACCACTTAATTAAGTAAGCCTGTCGTAGCAAGTGACATAATGATAGTCGAACTCTCACGACTCCATAGAAAGTGCTGGAAACGACAAAATGACGGAATGCGTTGGTAGCGATATACAACTATAAAATTTAGTAGACGGAAAGTACGTGGAAGAAAATGCGAAACGTTTAAGCAAGTAGTAAATCTATAAATGTGGTGAGAAAAGCGTCTGGCACATTATTATGGGGCAACATATTATGAGCCCCTACAGCGTCGGTATTAATGGAACGAGAGAGACAATGCACCATTGGTCAGTTCCCTATGGACTGAAAATGAAACGCAACTTTTAATGGCGTTGGTAGCATTGCTCCTATCATAGAGACGAATTAATTTTATAGTTTCTGTGATGTGGAAGTGATGACTCAGAGACCGATGAATAGTCTGATATCAGCTGCTCTCCGTATTTCGATATATCCCTGTGACACAGTAACCTACGAGACCAAGTTTCCCTGATTTGTTCTCCTGGCAGAGGCGAACTATATTCTATTTACGGTTTTCACTGTACTGAAACGTCGTGAAATTTGCCTCAAGTCCTCCATGTAGGTATCTGACACCTGCAGCAAGTTTCCATGTTTGTACTGAGCAGTCGGGATGAACGATACGACAGAGACGACGACTGCACGGGAAACAACATTCAAATAAGGAAAATTTCGGAAACCGTTTTAATCACGTGGTTACATGTTAAACAGTAATCGGTTTTGCTAGAGTGAGCAAACGTCCATGTCCCGAGCTTCATAATTTTTACACGCGTGGTCTCTGCAATGCAGCTGTCCTCGACGAAGCAGACTTATCAGTCTTTGCGTAATACGAGGTGGAGACATTAACAGATGGTTTAGAGTACGGATTCCTGGCAGACGCCAGTGGAGTCGTGATGTGGTGGAGGGTGAAGAGGAGATTGGAAGTAGAGGAACGTTCAAAAGTCTCGTGCTCGGCCATTGAAGCGTTCACAGCTGATTTCTTGAGCGATCAGGATTACGCTCGTTGTGGAAAGAAATGCGAGATGGGCACTGCTGCAAACACATTTCACCAAAAAGCTTTGGGCGTTTAGGCACGGCGACAAAACTTGTCAAAGACTACAGACCCATCCACACGGCTGTGCAAAGAGTTAGCGGGTGTCTTGTCTCCGGCCACTGTTTGCCGTAGCCCTCGCCACTAAGTGAGAGGCTGGCTGTGGTTATAAGCACATTTCCAGGATCGATATCGCAGAGGTCCCGTGATGAGACTGAACTGCTAATAGCAGATCCGTTTGCAGAGACTGCTCTATGTAATTAATAGTAGCTGTCCTACTATTTGACGTTCACAGAAACGGACTGAGTACCAGATACGCTTCCCTACGCAAGTATGTTACTGAGAAATCGGAGATTCGAATAGTAGGGAGCAATTGTATCATCGTAAATGTCGTGGCAGTTGTGTTTGTCCCATATTGGGCAATCGCTTCGAGATATTCTCGTAGATATACAAATCGCGCCGATCTGTGGTACAGCTTTGCGATGTCGACTGTTGAACCGCGCCGAATGGTACGTTTAAGAAGAGGAAATAAAAATGACAACTTGTTCAAACAAATGTCGGGCTTGCAGCCGGTCGTCGTTCAATACTTCGCACGATATTTCAACTGGGCACCTGCCAGTCATCTTCAGGTGAGCCGTCGCAGACTGGCGATAAACGACGACGACGACGCACATGATGGAGGGTTGAACCCTCAGCCGGGAACGAAGTTCTAGCGCTTTTTTAATGCGCTTCTCCTTCTTCATTGGTGAGGTGAAAATGTGGGTGTGACATGACGGGTGGTATTGTCCTTGACTGTTGTGCTAGATTTTTTTTTTTTTTTTTTTTGTGATAAAGAAAGATGAAAGGATAGAGAGACAGTGAGAGAAATGGAAAACGAAGGGCCGAAGTGACTGGCCGATGGTTTAAGCTAAGGCTCCGCTACTGGGGCAATGGCCGCGCGTGGTGTTCGTTACTGAATCTGGCGTTGTTTACGTGCAATGTCTTCCATGGCTTCCATAGTTTCGCTGTCCATCCTCCGCCGACCAGACCGGGACTTTTCCTCCACGAATTCGTCTATAAAGTAGCTTAAGGCATCCCATTGAGAGGGGGTGAATATGGGGTGTGAATTTATCTGTTCTATTTCCTTCTTCGTGAGCACTGCCATAAGCGAGTCACGGTATACGTACGTGCGGAATTGAAGCGGTCGATGGGGGAAAGATAAAATTCACAAAAATGACAACATTTGTTTTCGTGGTCATTCAAATAAATCGCGGGATTGTTTTAATATATACCAAGAATGTGGAACCGACTACGGTAGAATTTCGAGATATAAGACGCTGCAGGAATAAAATCAGCATGTTGGCAACAGACGTCACGTAATCCGTTGGTCGAGGCGAACACCAAGCCGTGAGGAGTACAAATTTTGCGCTTGTAGCCCAGTGAGTAAACACGATCGGACAGATATCCGCCGATTACTCGCTTTCCGAGTGTGTTAATACCTGTAGTGAAAGAAAAGTTGTATTAAATGGAAAAAATCGTCTGTCCAGAAATGCATGGGTCTTTTGAGAGTAGTTTCCGTAGCATATGTGGCAGTGCGCAGCCGTTCATAATGAATGAGACGCCAGTGTGGATGTCATGACGTCACTGTGGTGTACGAGCAAGTAACGCCGGCCGTGGTCTCTAGTTAATGAAGTACTGTCGCAAAGAGACTGCACAGCTACGCACTAAGCTCTCGATAATACGAGATACAGTAATAACAACAACTCATTCTCTATCCATTATCATCACGACAATTGTAACACTCTTTTAGTGAGTGGCCGAATATGTAAAGGGCCACAATACCACGTCGCAATGGAAGGTGCCAAATTAAGCAAAACATCTCAAGCCGTCAGCTCCTAAAACAAAAGTTTAGGCGAGATTAATTATACGTAAGCGACAGAGTTGCAGACGGTAACATAAACACCTCTGAGACGATTTTAGAGTGTATTGAAGCTAGAGCCAAACAAAAAGTATACCCTTGAAATTCCTTAACTTCCTAAAACGACGGTCTTTTTCGAGTGCTACATGTCTTCTCTTAGTGTGGCCAACAACAGGCCAAGCTGTGTCGGCTGTATAATAGATGTAAACCTTCACAAGTTGCTTTCTCGGTAAGCAAATTTGTCTCCGATGCTGGTTTGACGACGGTGTTTCCTGCACTGCTAATGGCGCATTTGATTGCCGGCGGCCACAAACACATGTGAAAACAGTGAGGGTATTAGGAAACCTGAATATGCTTAGGACGATAATGCGAGAAAACAGTTAGTAATAAATGTAAATATTCGCCGTAGTGTTTTGGCAACATTACTTACGTTATTTATATTCAGGTAAAACCAAGGAACATCTGCTCCGTGAGAAGACAGGCCGCAGAGACGAGAGTGTGCAGCAGTAACTTGTACCGTCACGGCGGCTGCTGCCTTAGCGTTGGGAAGCTGCAGAGGCTCTCCTAGACTTGATAACTTTTAAACCGTGGTGGAAGCAGCGTCGCAGACATCGACACCTTGTTTGCCAGCACGGCTGTAGTCGGTTGGTCCACAAAGAGGCGACGGAGAGATTCGTCCGAACTTCGGTTTGTTATTCGCGGCTAATCCGGCGAAGAACGCCGAAAGCGAGTGTCTGAGCAATGTAGCTGCGGTACACTCCGTTCTCATTTGTAACGAAAGTTTCGGCACGGTTCCAAGTCTCTGTAATTGTTCGTTTACGTATTGCTGAAGAAACGAAAGCCTCTGAACTAATTACGGTAGTGAGTTTACAAAACATTCAGCTTTACGAAGACAACGGCTATGGAAATTACTCTCGCTTATATAAGTTAATATCATTTTCTAGCGACCAGTATCATGGGTAGTTTCTCTTGGAACGAACGTCGACTTTTGCGATTCGGTTTCTACGTCTGCATACGAGGTTCAGCCGCTGTTTCAGAGCGATAAAACATTATCAATCCCTGTTAACAGGGAGCTCACACAACGTTTGTGAATGCCGACATGATAATTAAGCAGTAACAAGACGAAAAACCTTTTTAGCTCGTCAATTACTATTGCGAAAATATTGAAATGCTTTTATATGCGGACAGTGTTTAATATAGCAGACAATCGTTTGCTACAGGGAGGTGGAACTGTCACGCAAGCACGACGCCACAAGTGATTAGTGGAAGTGAGTAGTATTTTTCATTGAGGAATGCGATGCGTAATTTCGATTGGACAGAATGATAAGTTTTGCGAGTTTGTGTGTGGAAGGCCTATCTCTACATGTGGGTTTAAATGGACAACATACAGTTATGTGTGCCCCACCGACGTTGTTTATCGTTTAAAGGTTTATCGTTTACATGTAAAGTTTGATTGGTGGTTGTGCATTTACTATAATATCTCCGTTTTCATTTTCTCCATAAAACCGCCATTGTCAGCGAGCAAGTGATAAACTGCCGACATTGTGGAGCGCCAGCAGCAACAATAGGTCGCTGGGGCAGCGACAAAGCACTGTGGGCTGCAGCAGACGCAGAATTAACGGAAAAATAAACTCAGCTTTATCTTTCTACGATGTGCAAGCGCGATTAAAAGTGCCCAACGTCAGTACCGTGTCATTATGCGAATGCGACGCCGGTTTTACGATTTTGTGTAACCCGTGCTGGCGTTCGAGTGGCGTCCCTTTTGGTAGTCGGTCAGCGACGTGTGTGAAAAAACGCAAACGTAAGCAGTGGCGGTTGGGCGGGATTTTGTCATCCTGCACTGTTACACATTATCAGACATGACCGCAGGCTCAATTCTTCGATAAAATGAAAGTGCTTAAAACCGTAAAATGATGGAATGCTGTGGTAGTGTTTTTTTTCCTTCGAAATACAGCAAGAAATCCGGCATCGGTGACCAGGTTTCGGGAGTCGATATGATAGCGTTTACATGACGAACCAGAAGCGGTAGCGGCAATTCGGTTTATGGAAAGCACATTCGTTAGCCGTGTGTGGAACTGTTAAATAACGTTTATATTTTGTTTGACAGAATGGAAGCGATTAATAACATACCCTTACTTTCTCGAAACGGAAACATAAGAGATTCAAAAATTTTATTTTTACGCTAAACATTCTCCTCCGTTCGACATTTATAATTTACTATAAAAAGGTATCAGAATTTCAGTGTCCATATTATACACAATGGAGCCCGTATACATCTTTTTCGCGCTGTGTATTCCGTTTCACCGGCATATTCCCTACATCAAAGCTCAACACGGGAAGTCGCATGCTGCCATCTGTCGGCCATCGACGACACTGCGTCCTCTGTAACTCCTTTCGCAGTTACCTTCTTCTGCAACACGGGGCGCCATCGCAGCGTATACCGCTGATTCGGGTGCGAATAAAAACAGAACATCCGTATATCGAAATCTCTTGTAGTGGGCAACGAGGGAGGGCTGTAGCCTATATGTATGACAGAAGATAAAATGAGATAACTGTGAGCGGACAAGACCGCCACACCAGAGAAACACGCGGCTGCGGTTCCAAATTCGCCTCCACACAGCACCAGAGAATATCGTATAACGCAGTCAGGAGTCGTAGAATAAATTTCAGACTGTTTTCGTTCTCGAGCGAAACGTTGCTCAGCGCTTTCAAATAAGTAGTAGCATATTAAAACATAAAATAAGTTTATATTTCATATTTCTTTTGAAAAGAATGGAAATAAATACTGTTTTTTTCGTCACATTCCAACACTCCCCGGAAAATCTTTTCTTTTTTCCTGAGAGGAAAAAAAATTGATTTGAATGTGAGGTGCAAGTATATTGCCTACGAAGTGTACTTTTCAACTACTCAAAATAATACGTGGCATTAATTTTTCTTTAGTTGTTCAGTAAAAGGGTACAATTCCTGGCATGGAGAACAAGAGACATAAGCAGTTAGGAGCGGCGCTGGAAGATACATCATCAGAATGGAGAAAGAGCTAAAGTAACAACCGGCGGCAGTCTTCAGAGAATGCGGTCGCGGACCGCGTGTTACGAGCGATCGACTGTCTGGCGGATCTTGAAACGGAAAATCTGAACATCAACAGTAGCGGGAGGCAAAGAGCGGAAAAGTTCTGTTACGTAGGAGGACTACCCAGAAATCTGTGGGCGGCGATATGGCACCGGGTGGACAGATTAAAATCGGCGTAACTGGTCAGTGAGTGGGACACGTTACTTGAATGCATCTTACAACTGGCAGCAGACGCGAAATGACGTCTGCCTTTTGCGTAGAAGATCAAGTTTTGCACGCAAATCATACAGACGTGTTAAGCACCTAATACTACTAGAGATGTACCTTGTAAAGGCGGACCAAGTTTCAGAGGTGCACGCAACTTGTTTGACGCTGGGTTTAGAATGAGGAAATACAGTAAATAACGAACAAGTTCCCGACAAAAATTGTTAATAATCGTGCCGCTCGTACAAAAGTATTGTACAGAGCGTTTAAATTGATTGTATTGATACCGACAAAATATACTGGAGTTCAGAGGTGAGTAAATATGGAAATGCCCGATAAAGAGAAATAAGTGATAAGATATAGTAACACACGTCGTGCGTTGTGTTGGAGATGCGGGTGCCTTGTGACGTCACCCCACACTGTGGGCTGCTGCTGCATCTGTGGACGAGCCTCGGCAGCCGTGGCCGCCATTAAGATTTCACGAATGACTCAGCTGCCACTGCAGCTCGGTGACGGCAGATATCTGTAGCCGAGTCTCAGTATTTTGTGCCAGTTGTTCTTTGTTGGAAAATCGCAGCATTCATTCACACTATGCAGTACTGAACTCGGTTCGCCCTTGTACTAAATATTCAGTTTATACAGTAAAGTATGAATTACATGCAAAGGTAACTGTAAAATCATTCCTCTGTCGGAGAAAGAAATGCTCTGGATAGAGGAATTGTTTCCAGGATGATTGCGTGACAGACGCAAGACTGCTTTCTCGTCTGAGCATTTTGCTAATTCCTTACCTAAAAAAAATACGAGAGTGGGAGTAGAAATAGTCAACTTCGTCATGAATTACAGGCTAGGTTATGTGTAGGTCATAATAAATAGTGTAATTTAGTTGTGTGTAAAATGAAACTTGGCACGGACGATAACTACAGTGAGTTTGTCTGTGGAGGGCCCAACTTAAAACCTGGGTTTCTGTAATTGCAGGTAACTCAATCGCATCACGAAAGTTATCATTAAAAATTGTCATCGCATTAAACTACCAGAAACGTACTTTTTGATTCCGAGTTGGCTCATTCATTACTTCTTTCTGTTTTCATTCCTTTAACAGAATCCCAGTTACTCCGAAGAAAGTCTGAATGTTAACTGCCATCATTCCGTGGCGCCAACAGCAACAATCGACCGCTGATGCAGCGACAGAGCTCTGTGGTCTGCGGGAGACGGAGAATTAACGGAAAGATTTAGTCGGCTTCTACATTACTATGATCTGCAATTGCGATTAATGTCCGAATGTGCTTACAACCAGTACGGTGTCACCGTGCGAATCTGGTGCTGGTTTGGTGATTTTGTGGATCGCGTGCTGGCTTTCCAGTGACGTGGCGGAATATAGGCGGACAACCTGGCTGGGTGTCATTCAGTGACGTATGTGTAACGAACGTATGAAGCGACTTATTTAAACAGTGCTGTTTGAGCGAGGTTTGCCATCCAGCACCGATATACAGGGCGTGCAGAAACAGTTTGACCAAAAATGCAGGGCGGAAGTACAGCATGAATCATAGGAATGTGTGTTTGGCAACTAAGGGTCGTAAATCCATATTTTCAGCGCTACGGGAACGTAATTGAAATCTGCCATACTGAGGCCCTTGTTCAAAATGATAGGTATTTTACAGAAAACGTATACATAAACAGAATGTTTGCACTAGCCAGTGGTCACGACGAGAACAAGATAAATTTCAAGCGTCACAAACACGTGTATCGCATTCAGCTGACGAACGAGACAGTACTTCTTCAGAAATGAGGACAATCACATGCCCATGTTTCTTGTTTGAGTATATTTAAAAAAAGTGAAAATGAGTGAAAAATGAGCGACCACTTAATTAACAGGAGTATGTATAGAAAACGTTTTAACTGACCACCGTTTCCATGCTGCCGTAGCGCCTTAAATATTTAACTGCAACCTGTATTTCTATACTCAGATTCCTTCGTTTGACACTCTCTTTGTGCCCTACGCTTTTGGTCAAACAATGGCAAAATGTCAGAATGCGTTGGTAGCGATTTGTAACTTTAAAGCTCAGTAGACAGTAACTATGTTAAAGGAAATGTGACTCATATAACGAGGCACTACGGAATTAGACGTGTAATATGTTTTCTGTTTAAAAAAAGTTCTCTAGTAGAGCTATTATGGAGCAACGTATGAGATCCCACAGAATCGGTATTAGTGAAAGCACGCACCGTTGGTCAGTTGCCAAAACGTTCATAATCAAACAAAACACCAAACTGGGTCTATGACATTGGAACTAGCATCGTGAATGAAGACGAAATAAATTTATAGTGTCTATGATGTGGAAGTGTGGATTCAGAGACTGATGAATACGGTGAATTTAATTCCTCTATATTTTTTTTTTGTTCGATAAATATCTACGACACTATGGAACCAAGTAGCCACTATTCCTTCTCCTGACCAGAGGCAAACACTATTCTACTTATTAACTGTTTTGACAATACTGAAATGTGGTGAATATTGCTCCTAGCCCTCCATCAAAGTGGGCTAACAGAATCGGATACCTGCCGCGAGTTTCCATGTTTGTACTGAGCAGTCAAGATGAAAGGCGCGACAGAGACGGCGACGACGCGGGACACAACATAGGGATACCCAAAATGTCGGAAACCACTTTTCTGTAGTCATGTTTACATGTTAAACCTTAACCGATTCTACTAGCCGGAACGAACGTCTGCGGTACTTCCCAAGATTCTTATGTATCAGACCCATGGTCTCCGCTGAGCAAACTATCGACGATGAAACAAACTTGGCGGTGTTTCCGTATTGTGAAAGGAAGACGTCAACATGTAATGTAGAGTACGAATTTCTTACGGAGGTCAGTGAAAATATAAGATGGAGAAGTGTGAGGAGCAGATCACACGTAAAGGACTGTTCAGAAGTCTTATCCAGGCACATTAAAGCGTTCGTGGCTGCTTTATTAATAGACCGGAATTACGCTCGTTGTCGAAAGAAATACGAGGCGGGCACTGGTGGAAGCGTTTTGCACCTGAAAAGATTAGGCATTTAGATGTGGGCAGAAGACTTGAAGTAAATTCACATTCCCACCGCTGTACGCAGGGTTAGGGGATGTTTTTGTCACCAGCGACTGTTGTGAGCCGGAGGCTGTGCCACTAAGCGAGAGGCGGCTGTGGTTGTAGGGACACATCCAGCATCGACATCGCAGATGTGGAATGTAGTAGCAGTCCTACTATGTTACTGTCACAAAACGATTTGAGGGTCGCATACAGCTCCGTAAATATGTATATAACCGACAAATCAGAGATTCGAATAGTAGATAATAATTGTATCATAACGAATTTCCCGCAGATGTGCTTGTTCCACACTGGGCAATCATTTAGAAAGAGTACGTAGACATACAAATCGCACTGGCTCGTGGGACAACTTTGCGATGTCGACTATTGAAACACGAGTGATAGCACGTTTAATAAGAGACAATCAAAATACTAACTTTTGTTTTACGTGATAATATAAAAAAATTGCAAGATTGTTTCAATATATGGCAAGAATATGAAGGACACTACGGCAGACTTTCGAGATTGGCGGAAGGTACGGAACACAGTTTGTGTCCAAAATTTTGCACAGGCCGGTGTGCAGCGTGTAACGCATTCAGGCACCGTGAACAAAGCTCTTGCGGTATTGGTTCTCGCGACCTGCTCTGCCCAGCAACAGGACAGAAGAATATGGATGAGACAAGTTTTTTTGTTTTAATTTTCTACCGCCTTGTCAGTGAATTACTGTTTGACTTGAACGTGTTCTTTGTCCTCACAGGTGCAGTGTGTAAAGGTTCTGGATAGATATATTTTAATCTGTTTCCAGTTACGAATGGAATCTGTCGATACACACCGCGTTTAAATTCCGCATCGGCACAAAGCAGGTGATATTGTCGACTACTTTTAATACATCTTCACAATCGATGTCTGTTGACAAAATAGACGCTGACAATGCGTATATGATTATGACTTGGCCGTCACTCAAGACGAATGTTTCTAGCCGCTACAAGTCTTCATAACCTTGAGGCGTAAATACGTAACAACTATTACCACACAAAGCGTGTGATCCGGGTGGGCATAATAAAACAGAATCTCATGCATTAACTGACCCGGATAAAACGTTTGGACGGTGTTTTTTGACGATTTTTGTACGTGTTTTCTGGAAGATTTTCTCACACAACCTCCACCTCCTCCTCAGAAATTTAGGATACCATCAGCTGCAGGCAGCTGTGACAGAAGGCCGGCCATGAATGTGCGGACTGCGAAACAGCACTGTCGGGATGCATTAAAATGGTGCAACTGGCCATCGACTAGGCGTGTGATTCACATGTTGGAACGGACACGCATCTCGTGAATGGCGGGCGACGCGACATCCTGCTGTGGGTGGATTTTAAGAAAGGTCAGATAACAGCCGCGAGAGAGTCGAACTGCCATCAGTGGCAAAGCTCTGTAGGCCGCAGGGGACGCAGAACTGACGGAGAAATATGTTCGGCTTAACTATGTATAATATTTCGCACTTGGGTTTTAAGCAAAAATATTGGCAGCACTGTTAACGACGCAAAACCGAGACAAACAGACTTTTTTATTTCATACAAGGGTTTTACGTATTGTCATCAGAGAGGCCGCACAGATCAGATTTCGCAACTGTAGTTTCAACCTGGACAGCGGCTGTACTCCAGAGTAATTCGTCGAATCATTGACGCCCCGACGTGGGGAAACAGCGTCGCAGACATCGACATCTTCCCTGGCAGCCCGACGACAATGATACGGTCACCAAAAAAAGAGCCATGGAACTTCATAAGATAATCCTGAATCGCTACTCAAGTTTAACTCGTCAAGAGCACCGACAGCGTCTGACGCAAGAATGGCGTCGCGAGCAACTCCGTTCCCAGTTGTAACGGAATTTTCGGCCCACAGCAGGTTTCGCGGCAATTTATAAACACCGCGTCATTTTAATTGTCCGTTTATCTCATACCGAACAGCTATAGAGCGGTGACCGAGAAGGAAATCCAATTACGATGATGAAGTGAAGGCTTTTCTCAACTGTAGTTTAATCGGAAGACCGTAATATTTCTTGTCGTCTTTTCTATTGGTTAAGGGAGACAACACTACGCTCTTTCAGTGAATTCCCCTAGTCAATGAAAGTAAAAAACAGAAGATTTACCCAGAGTTGGGAAACCGCTTCATCGCCTCACTAGTAAAGACGACCTCATTTCATGGCAGATGTGGTTTGGAAACTGAGTTTCAGCTGTGGGCAAAAGTTTGCTACCGAAACTAACTAGAGACGCTCCTTACTTCCCAAATAAAGCATCGCATACGGCGAGAACTGAATAACAGGCACAGAAGTGAAAGAGAGGAACTCATATATAATGATTTAATCGTTGTTTTCCTTTCTGGTCTCAATATACACCTGCGGCACAACCTGAGCAAAACGCGTGTGACGTTGTGGTCCACGTGTAGGAACGGTCAAGCATAGTCTGTCGGAACAAAGAGGTGCTATCAGTTTCTTAAGACCAGAAGACAAAACAGCTTCATTTGTCACCAATCCTGATTAGACTGAAAGCTGCTACACGTAGCCTCTGGAACCGTACGTGGATAAACTCCAAAGCAGTTTCGGTATTTACTTCGAAGCGTCGGTCGGAACGAAAGAAAAGTAGTATGCGTCATTCACAGAAATATTCAGAGTACGTTATAGTGCTACAACGATGAAAAATACTATTACGACAATGTCAAACCTTATTTTCATAAAATAAACAATAACTGACGATATTAAAATTGTAATTATAATTTTATTATTTTAATTTTTGTGCTCAGTGAATCAAAGACTTTCTATTGCACGGAATAAACTAGCATTGTTTGTACTACGAAACTATATATGATTCTTAAGTGAGAACTAATTCTATGTAAGACATTTTGTCTGGGCGGGTTTTGTGCTCGTACTGGTCGGTAGAGAAAGAAAAGTTTCTTAATCGATGTATGTAATGTGAATGTATAAAGGCTATAAAAAGGAGAGAGAGACAGAGAGAGAGAGAGAGAGAGATAATTCTCGCGGACAATGACCATATTGTATAAGACAAGGTAAATACAAGTTATTCAAAACAAATATCTCTAAAGCGTATCGTACTGTGATTTAAAAAGACTGAAAATTGCGGTGTTTAATCTAAACCTGTCCTGAATAACAGCGAAGAACATTTATGTCATCATATATTTTCTTCGTTTGACCACGGTTGTGATTCGCATGTTACTTTTTGTTACGCGACGCGTTAGGAATATTTTCATTATACGCGCAAAAGCGCACACAGCTTTGATCGAACCTGCATCTTTCGGAAACGAAAACTCTTAATCAGTACAATGACGCGAATACCGTCTGAATCGCAACCGTGATCACAAAAGTGTTTCCTGGACCTGATTTTTATAAATGTGTAGACTTGAAAGCGAACAATATTGCACCATCGCTGGCTCGCAACAATTGAAAGAAAACAAAACAGGGACTGAACAACTTTAAATTTTAAGGCCGTCATCGTTACGAAATCTGAACGACGTAAGTTAATTAACTAAATATTAACAGGAAGAGAATTATTAAATTTTAAATATTAAATGATAGCAAGAATTTAAAGCATTTTAGCATCAGTACGTTTCTTTGCATTAGTAGCTGAGTATCAGATACCATCATATCTATTTAAAAGATAGTGCGTAAATAACATTGCCACCTTTTATAATTATTGTTCTAGCAATTCAACGTGAGACGCTTTCCTACGTAAGGTCAGTGTATTGGAGACATATTAAACATTTCATTAGTACACATTAGTTTTAGCTTAGCAACTGTGCTTGCCGTAATTGGGACACGGTTTTCAAAGATTATCAACATACACAATGCGTGCCATTTTGTAGTGCGGTTTCCTGGTATGGACTTTTCGCACACGTCGGAGAGCGGACACCACACTTCGTACGAGCACCTAGTAATGTTAAATTTCTTCTCTATTCTCATTAGGGCAACTTTCATGCTGATTTGATACGTGGATGGAATGCGTAAGAAATCACAGCACTACTTCGCAGAGGAGGAAGCAAACCACAACGAAAACTCTTTGGCAACAAAGGCTGTGCAATTCGAATGTCGATGCAGAAAATAAAGCGATGGACATTTGTGCGTTTGGAACATGTAATCCCCGTTTTCCTAACGATCGATTAGATGTACGCCATTTATATGTTTAGATAACATATTAAAGCAGTAGCAGAACAAACAGTACACCATTTAAAAGCTAAAACTTAATTATAGGACAAATCTTTCGCAGTACTAAACGCATCGTCTTAGTGGGAATACTGTAAGGCCGAGCTCTGTGGAAGGCAGGGGCTGCACGTGTGGCGCTGCAGAGTCGGCCGTAATAAACAGGGCGAGTGTGTCCTTCCATGGGTTGAAAGCAGGGATGCGTGTCGGTCGTCAGGTGTAAAACGCTACGAATGGCGAAGATTTTGAGACGACGGGATGTTAATCTCTAACTCGGTATACGGGCGTCCTCCATCAGTAACGTATTCGGTTCTTCAAGCTTCATCTCTCGATACTGTGTCGCTATCTGTACTGGAGTATGCAGGGACCATAGCCTCTTATTCTGTGTAAATTCGGACATCACAGATGTTACTTCTTAAGGCATAACAACACACGTACTCCTGAGGAAACGGCCAGAAAACTGTATGCTTCCCGCCAGGCCGATATTTGCTCTCCTGTAGAAGCGGCCAGCTAAATGAGCCACAGTCTAACAAGAACAGGAATTCTGTCGTTCGTGAAAATAAAGAATTGTCAGGACAGTGTGTGAAACGTTTGCTGTCGTCCCACCTGACCAAACGCAACTGGGATAGATACCGGATTAGCACTGCGAGTCTTGGGGAAATTAGCTTAACAGAATTGCTACACGTGTGACGCTAATACGACACGGAGATCCGTCGTTGATATGAGTGCTTAATACTGCAACTGTCTTATCCACCTGGTTTCGAACCTCGGCACGGCAAGGATAGATGCATTTGCCGTCTACATGTGTGTGACTATGGCCTAAGGTATGAAACGCTGTGTGTGTGTGCCCAAAGTTTCACGTGCGCCAACGAGCGCCGTACAACGCAAAAAGGCGCCGTAAATTAAAATAAAGCTTTGGTGACGTTCGTTCTCGCGTTCGGCGCTGCCCAGAGGCATGACAACAATATCGCTGACGCAAGATTTTTTTGTATTTTTATCACCTTTCCAGTAAATTAGTTGTTAGTTTCCATACGGTGCTCTTCTTCACAGGTGCAGTGTGTTAAGGCCGTTGAGAGATCTTTTTCCGTATCCGTTACCAGATACGAAAGCAGTCTGTAGAAAAACAAGGACAACAGCTGGACACATTGCCACGAAGTAAAACATGTTCTCATACTGCGATTATATTCCACGTCGATGGGAAACAGACGACGCTGTCAACTTGTTTATTAAACCTTGACAATCGATGGGTGGTGACAACATATCTGCTAATCCTGTGTACTTGTTTAAGGTTCCGCCTCGGGCCGAGAGGAATTTTTCTAGCCATCATACGTTTTCAAAGCCGTGGGGTGTAAATAAGTTCCATCCCTTACCGCTACGCATATTCTGCACCACGTGTGTCATTAAAGTGAGCATAATATAAGAAGCACAAGCGTTAACTGGCTTGGATAGAAAGGTTCTGAAGGTATTTTTTGGCGATTTCTAAACGTGTTTTCCAGAAGATTTTCTCACAGAATGGTCTCCTTCTTAGGAGTGTAGGATACAATCAGCTGGAGGCAGCTGAGACACAAGACCATCCATGTACTGTAGGTGCGGTGTGCGAAAGAGCACACTTCGAATGCATTACAATGTTACAACTGCCAGCGACTAGGGGTGCGATTCACGTGTCGGAATGGACACGCATCTCGCAACTGGACGGCTACGCCAGGCTCTGCTGCTCGTAAATATTAAAAATTAAGTCGCTGTGCCAATTAGGGATTCACTCTCGATCAGATGATGCATATACATTTTTCTCCCGCTTTCGTTTGCTTCAGAAAACCGCCATTACTCGCGGCAGACTTTAAAATTGACATCGTTCTGCGTAGTAGCAGCAACAATCAGTCGCTGAGGCAGCGACAAAGCTCTGTCGGTTGCAGGACGCGGAAGACTAATGGAGAAAGAAATTCATCTTACACATTACTGCAATCTACATTTGTGATTAACGTTTAAATATGCACATAATCGGTACAGTGTAATTACGCGGATCTGATCCTGGTTTCGTGATTTTATATGTCGCGTGCTAGCGTTCCAGTGACGTGGCAGAATATGGGTGGCAGTCACCCAGCGTTCGTAAGAAAAGAAAAATTTAAGCTGTTGTGATTCAGCGAAGTTTGCCATCCGGCGTCGTCATACAGGGTGCATAGAAACAATGTGACCAACAGTGTATCGTGGAAACGCAGCATGAAACACAAAAATTTGAGTATAGCAACTAGGCTTCGCGACTGAATATTTTCGGCGGCACCGGAACGTAATTAAAATCCCACACACGACCGTCTTGGCTCCAAATGACTGGTAGTTTACAGAAAATGTATACGTAAACACAGGCTGTGTGAACTAACCAACCGCCACCATGAGAACAAGATAAATTTAAAGCGCCACTTACACGTGTATCGCACTTAGCTGACTTAGGACACTGCACGTTTTTAGAGATGAAGAGAATCAGATGTGCATGTCTCATGCTTCAGTATGTCTTAAAAAGGTGAAAATGAGTAAGAAGGGAGCCGCCACTTATTGCTATAAGTATGTCATAGCAAATCTTCAAAGTGACCACAGTTGCCATGTTGGCATAGCGCCCGAAATATTCAACTGACACTTGCAATACCGAAATTCCTTCATTTGATGCTGCCTTCCTGCTCTGCACTTTCGGTCAAATTGTTTTTCCCCACCCTGTTTGTTCTAGACGTGACGCGACAGTAATGGTCGAATTCTCAAGTCATACAATACACTTCGTCTATGGTAGAAAGTGCTAAATACGGCAAAATGACGGAATGCGTTACGAGCGATTTATAACTTTGAAGTTCAGTACACAGTGACTACGTAAAAGCACATGTGATACATTTAACCAAATCGTTACGAAGCAAGATTTAAATACGTTTCCTGATTAGAATGGGCAATGATTTCTGAAGAAGTATGTAGATACACAAATCGTGCCAATCTGTGGTACAACTGTGCAATGTCGGTCATTTAAACGCGACGGATGGCACACTTCACAAGAAGAAATAAAAATGATAATCTCGTTTTTCGTAGTAAAAAAAAAATGCGGTATTTTTTTAACGTATAGCAAAAATGTGAAACAGACTACTGTAGAATTTCGAGGAGGAAGACGTGACGGGAACAATGTCAGCATGTTGTCAACAGAGGACAGGAGATTTGTTGGTCGAGGCGAAGACAATGCCTTAAAAAAGTATTTTTGCGCTTATCGCCCAGAGAGTAAAACACAGTCGAACAGATATCCGCCATTTCCACGTTTTAAAACTGTTTTACACTTACAGTAGAACAAAATTGAGACGCTTTGAAATGGCGAAGAATTTACGTTTTTCAAAAAACCATAATGTGTCAGAGCACTCACTGTATTATTTTAGTGAGGAGAATGTGAGGCCAGCCACACTCCATTACAGAGCTAGCATATGTGGCAGTGCAGAGCCATTCGTAATGAATGAGTCACGAGTGTGGATGTTATGACGTCACCATAGTGTATCAGCAAGAGATGCCTGCTCTGATCTTTAGATAATAAAGTACTGTCGCAAAGAAACTGCATAGATACTCACTAAGCTCTTGATAGTACGAGACACAATAAGAACAACTTTCCCTTTTCCATCATCATTGTCATCAGGACAATCATAATACTCTCTTAATATGTGGCCGGAATATGTAAAGGCCCACAGCCCCACTTTGCAATGGAAAATGCTGTAATAAGGAAAACATGTCACCAGTCAGCTAGTAGAAACACGGGTAAGGCGAGAAAAATAATTTGTAAGGTGCACAGTTGCAAAATGTTACATATACACGACTAAATGTTTTTATGGCGTTTTAAAGCTAGAGCCAAACAAAAAGTGCGCCCTTGACATTCCCTAAGCTCCTAAACAGACGGAATTTTTCGAGTGCTAATTTTATTTTCTTAGTGTGGCCAATAACAGAGTAAGCTGTGTAGGTTCCGGAATACATGTAAACTCTCTTAAGTTGCTACCTTTCCAGGTACGCAAATTCGTCTCCGATGCCGGTTTGACGACGATGAGTTTTCTGCGCTGGTAATGATGCATTTGCTTGCCGACGACCACAAGCACATACGAAAACAGTTAAGGTATTACAAAACCTGAATACATTTAAGATGAGTAATGCGAAAAAGCAGTTACTAGTAACTGTAAATATTGGCTGTGGTGCAGTACGCAAAAATAGTTACGTTACTTATATTCACGTAAAACCGAGCCCCATCACTTGTGTGGAAAGACAGGCCGCAGAGAGGAGAATGTACAGCAGCAATTTGTAGCCGCACGGCGGCTGTTGCCGTAGCATCGACAGATGACAGAGGAGTCTCAAGACTCGTTTACGTTTTAAGCACGGGGGAAGCAGCGTCGCAGACGTCGACACCTCGCTTGGCAGCACGGCTGGTGTCAGCTGGTCCAGGAATAGGCGGTGGAGACATTCATCCGAACCTCGATTTGTTACTCACGTCTAAGCCGGCCAAGAACGCCGGAAGTGTGTGTCAGAAGAATGTCGTTGCGACACACTCCGTCCACAGTCGTAACGGAATTTTCGGCGCAGTGCTGTTTTAGTGGCATTTCCTAAATATCTCGTCTTTGAAACTGTTACTTTATGTATTGCTGAAGAACTGAAAACCCTTGAACTAAGAAGAATGCAATTAACAGTTGACGAAACATTTAGCTATGGAAAGAGAACGGTTACGGAAATTACTGTCGCTTTTATCAATAAGTACTGTTTTCTAGAGGCGAACACGATAGTTAACTCATGTTCGGATGAACGACGAGTTTTGTGATTCGGTTTCCACATGTGCTGTTTGATGACAACAAATCATCATCTCTCCGTGTGAGCAAACCGGTGGTCGACGCTCACATAACATATGTGAATACTGACGTGATAATTAAGAGGACCAAAGGAGACAGCTTTGAGTATCTCCTAAATTACTATTTCGGAAATATTGAAGTGCTTCTACATCGGACAGAATGTGTAATAGAGCTCACAGCCGTTTATTGTAGTGAGGTTGAAGTGTTATGAAAACATTACGCCACAACTGATTACTGGAAGTCAGTGGCATTTTTCATCGAAGAATACAATGCGTAATTTCGTTTGGACATAACGGTAACTTTTGCGACATTGTGCGTGGAAGGCCCAACTCTGAATGTGGATTTATGCAATAACGGTTATGTGTGCCCCATTGTCGTAATTTTTGGCTTAAGGCTTTGCTCGTCTATAACTTCGCTAAACGGTACGTTTGACTGGTGGTTGTGCAATTATTATCATTTTCCTCCGTTTTCATTTACTTCATAAAATCGACATTACTAGCTAGAAAGTTCAACTGCCGACGTTGCGGAAGGCTAGCACCAACAATCAATGGCTGGGGCACTGACAAAGCTCTGTGGGCTGCAGAAGAGGGAGAATCAACAGAAAAATACATTCGGCTTCTACGTTACTAAGATCTGCAAGCATAATTAAATACGTTCAAAGTCAATACAATGTCATTATTTGGCGATTTCGTGTAACCAGTGCTGGTATTCGAGTGACGTGGCGGAACATGGGGGGACGACCCGTTTGGAAGTCATCCAGAGACGTATGTGCCACGTATGTGAAAAAAGGCGTAACTTAAGCAGTGCTGTTTAAGCGAGATTTTGTCATCGTGCACCGTCATTCACGCCACAGATGAGCCGACTTGAGCGCTGACCGCATTCCCAGGAGTTCAATACTTACTTAGTCTCTGATAAAATGATTGTGCTACAAACGGTAAAATGATGGAATGTGGTGGTAGTGTGTTTTACCTTTAAAATACAGTAAAAAATCCGTAACCGGTAACCGCATTTCGAAAACCGATATGATAGTGTTTACATGACGAACCACAAGCGGTGGTGAAAGATCGGTTTGTGAAAAACACACTCGGTAGACATACGCAGAACTGCTAAGGAATGTTTTACTTTTTGTTTCACGCAATGAAAGTAAATATTAACATACCTTTCCTGTTACAAAACGGAAACACAGAGAAGCAAAGATTTTATTTTTACGCTTAACATTTCTCCCGCTTTCGATATTTACAATTCTCAACAAAAGGCTATCAGAATTTTCGTGTGCACTATTATATACAATGTCCGTGATCGCCGCGTGTCACAAGATGCCCAGTAGACATGTTACTCTTTTCCGCGCTGTTTATTTCTTTTTAGCGTCTTATTGTTTATATCACTGCCGTACACTGCAAGTCGCCCACTGCCATCTGTCGACCAACGGCTGCACTGCGTCCTCCGAAACTCCTTTCGCAGTCAACGTCTTCTGCCACGCGAGGCGCCAATAGAAGGTGTCTTTCCGTATCGCTGGTTCGGCGGGAATCACGCATTTTCGTGAAATGAATAAAAAAAATAGAAATCTGTTTTTGTGTGCGTGGAGAGAAGGCTGCGGTCTTTTAGCATGAAAGGAGTTAACACGAAATATGAAATAACTGTGAGCGAACAAGACTGCCACGTCACAGAGACAGGCGGCTGCGATTTCAAATCCGTCAGCACACAGCGCCAGAGAGTATCGCGTAACGCAGTCTGGCGGTGTGGAATAAACTTTGGATTGCCTTCGTACGACCGTAGCGATGGCCAGCGCTTTCAAATAAATTTGTATTACAGGTATGGGATAAGTTGATTTTTTTGTACTGCCTTTGTAGAGAATGGAAATAAATAGATCCCTTTTTTCGTCACAGCTTTCAACACTACACAGAACGTTTTTTCTCGTCCGAGGTAAACTCTGAATTGAATATCGGGTTCGAGGCTACTCGCTAAGAACTGTTACTTCCATCAGTTTAAAATAATAGACTACGTTGCATTAATTTTCATTTAGCTCTTCGGAATGCAGATAACCATTCATGGCATGGAGTAACAAGAGGCATCAGTCATTGGAATAAACGTTGGAAGAAACGTTATGTGACTGGAAAAGGAGCTAAGTTTACAATCGGCGGCAGACTGCAAAGAAAGCGGTCGTGAAACACGGACTGGGAGCGACTGTCATTTGGCAAACATTGAAACGGAAAGTCTAAAATACATAAACTGGATATAAAGGCCGTGCACGTTCTGTAATAATCTGTGGACGGCGAAACAGCTCACTCTGGACAGATTACAATGGCGTAACTGATCAGTGACTACTGGGCGCGCACGTTGCAATCGGCAGTATATGCGAGGATGAGCTATGGGCGGAGTTTCGGACATACGTTCGCCGCTTCAAGTAGGGAGAGATTCCGACGCGTATCTTAAACAGAGATAAGGATTGACGTCTGTCTTTTTCGTAGAAAGATTAGTTCTGCGTGTAAATTACAAAGACATGTTATGTACCTAATACTTCTAGAGATGTACCTGGTAAAAAGGTCCAAGTTTCGAAGGTACGCGTGATTTGCTTGACGCTAATTGAGCGTAGAAAGAGGAAATGGGGTAACTAGCAAATAAGCTATTGATAAAAATTGAATGTAAAATTGTTGATAGTAATGCCCCTCGTAGGGGAGTATTATACAACACGTTTCATTTGTTTATACCGATCACAAAAAAAACTTACTAACGTTTCAGGTATGAGCAAATAGTGAATTGATCAAATGTAGCGAAACACGTTGTGGGTGGTCAACCGAGACAGGGGTGCCGTGTGACGTCACACCTCAGTGTGGGCTGCTGTGCGGTTGCTACAGCTGTAGACGCGCCTCAGCCGCTGTGATCACGGCCAAGGCTTCATGAACCACTCGGCTGCAACGGTAGCTCTGTGTTGCCACTATTCTACAGCCAAATCTCGGCACTGACTGGTTGTTTGTTGTTGTTGCCACCAAAATTGCAGCAATTATTCACACTGTGCAGTATGTAATTCGGTTGGCCCTCTTACTAAATATTGAGTTCATAAAGTTACAGATGAATTCCATATAGAAGTAATCACATAATCATTCCTATGCCGCAACAGAAAATGCTCTGACTGTAGAAATTGTATCCTGGATGATTGCATGCTAAACGCAAAACTGCTATTTTGCTCGTTCTTTACCTAAGAAAGATACGATAGTAGTAATACAAACAGACAACTTCGACATGAGTTATGGCCTCAGTTCAGCTCATAAGAAGTAGTCAGAATCAGTTGCCTGTAAAATGAGAAGTGGCAAGGACGAAAACTTTAATCAGTTTGTCCATCGAGGGTATATTGCAGATTCCTGTGATAGCTCTCAGTTCCACTGCGTAGTTTATTGTTTAAAATTGTCATAGCATTAAACCACCAGGAACGTTGAGTTTGACTGCTAGTTGCCACTTTCGTTACTTCTTTCCATTTTCATTTATATCGTAGAATCCCTTATACTTGGAGGAAATTTGAATTTAACTGCCATCATTCCGTGGCGGCAACAGCAACAATCGACCGCTGATGCAGCGATAAAGCTCTGTGGGTCGCACAGTACGGGAAACGGTCGGAGAAACGAGACGAGACATATTCATTGCTGCTTTCTGCAATTGTGATTAATATCGAAAGTAGCACACGTTTAATACAATAGCTTTACAAGAATGTGATGCATGTATCGTAATCAAAGTCTTAACTGTATTGTTCGCCGAAACTTTCAAAAATGACCATTCTACGTGAATCTGTTGTGAAACGAATCAAAATTATATACACCTCTTAACCGAGCCAGTCAATTTACTTCCTCGCATCGTCAGTCAGGATGATCGTGTGTAAATAGTGTCTTTGCATTAAGCATTTAGAAGATGTTCACTACAACAACAACTTGCAATGTCATTTTACTTAGGAAATTTATACTATCTCAGCGAAGAAGAAGTGAATGATGTCGATGTGTGTAGGTTACCTAGCCCCATAAACTGAGTAGCTGTGACGTAAAGTCTTTATGTTATCTCGTTATATGCATACGACAGAGTAACGAATCTGCCCCTTGGATGGGACAGTGTACTGATACGAATTGTTAAGCTCTGTCTGTGGAAACACATAATCGCTTTTAGTTTCTCCTGACCAGAGACTACTTTCATTCTGCTTACTAACAATGACAACAATATCGGAAGGTGGTAAATGTTTCCCATTTTCCTTAATGTAGGTGAGCGACAAGAATAAAATACTTGCTGTAAGTTACACAATGGCGATATCGAGACATTAGTATGAACCATGCAACAGAATTCTTTGCGGAGGTTTCAAACACATGGTGGCATTACACTAGGCCCTGAATCACAGCTATCGAACTGATTCGGTCAATTTAAGAGTTTCACATGTGTGTCTGTGCACGATTTTCGCTGCATGCTTACTAAGATTGCAAGGGGGGACGGGAATGGTTACCTCATCCAAACCAAGCGACAGAGGTAGATACGTATGTGACACTTATCCATAGCTTTCATACTGACTGCATGCGATGAAAGAGTTGAATTTATGAAATGTGATACATTATGAATCCATAAACAGCATAGGGAGCTCCCTAAAAGCAAGTACCTTGAAAGACTTTATGTATGAGCCAAACATTGATATTATTCTAGTTACAGAAGTAAAGGATACTGCACTACACGTTGTATTGGGATATAGCGCTGTAATTAATGCTGGAACTGGAGATGAATTAGAGACCGTGATACTCGCGAAAGAGGGCATAATAGTGGATCACGTTGAAAACTCACATGTAATACAGTTGTAGCTTGTACTGTTTACAACACCTGGCTATTTAATATATATGTTCAACCTGGTAGCAGTAAACTACGTAAACGAGCAGAGTTCCTTTAATTACAAAATTGTCCCTCTCTTCAGATTTCATTAAGGTAATATCATTTTGGCAGAAGATATGAAAGGCATTCTACGTCCAAGAGGTCAATCTCCTAATAGGAACTCTTCTATTGAATTATAAAACGTAAGACAAGAGTACCATTAAATTAACACGTAGAGCATAAAACAGCGACATGGCTGGGTTTACATTAATTATTAACTGCTTGGAAGGTCGCTCGTACAGGCTACACCTGTGGAACAGAGACCAACGTGCTGCACACAGAAGTGTGGCGCAGCAGCTGCACTGAGCACGCTGCACTCGCGTGCACAGCTGATGTGGAGCGACAGGGCGCCCACCACACCAGAAGTCATGACGGACGGAACCTCAACCCTGCACACCTACTGCCAGATGCCGAATGCTGCGACCGTTCCCGCAAAAATATGCAGGAATGGGAAGGTAACTTCACATCCTATATTTCTTTCCTCAGTTTGTGGACAATATGCACGAAAGTAAACTGTCTCCAGAAGGTGTGCTGCCTTTGGGATATGTGCTGTCCTTTGGAGGAGGGCTGTATTTAGGAAATGTGCTGTCTTTGCAAGGTGTCCTGCATTTGCAATGTGTGCAGCCTCCACAAGGTGTGCTGCCTTTGCAAGGCAGTTGTTCTTTGCAAGGTGTTCTCCTTTGCAAGATTTTGTGCCATTGCATTCTGTCCTGTCTTCGCAAGGTGTGCTACTTTCGTGAGGTGTGCTGCCTTTGCAAGCTGTTCTGCCTTGACACAGTGTGTAACCTTCGCAAGGTTTTCTGCCTCTACTATCAGAAGATGTGCTACCTTCACAAAATGTGCTGGCTTCTCAAGGAGTGCTGCTTCACAAGAAATGCTGCATTAGCTAGGTGTGTTGCCTTCACAATATGTGCTGCCTTTGCAAGGTTACCTTGCGGAAGCTGCATATCTGGTGAAGGCAGTCAACCTCTCGAAAGTAGCAAACCTTGCGAAGGTAGCACAGCATGCAAAGGAAGAAGACCATGTGAAGAAATAAGACACTGCAAAGGCAGTACATATTGTGAAGGAGGGCCAACTTGTGAAGGCAGCACACCTTGTGAAGCCAGTACACTGTATAAATGCAGCATACCGTATGAAGGCAGCACACATTGTGAATAAGCCGGCCGCGGTGGCCGACAGGTTCTAGGCGCTTCAGTCAGGACCTGCGCAACTGCTATGGTCGCTGGTTCGAATCCTGCCTCGGGCATGGATGTGTGTGATGTCCTTAGGTTGGTTAGGTTTCAGTAGTTCGAAGTTCTAGGTGACTGATGACCTCAGATGTTAAGTCCCATAGTGCTCAGAGCCATTTGAACCACATTGCGAAGACAGAATCACTTGTGAAGGCTGCAAACATTGCAAAGGCAGCACACATTGTGAACATAGCACACTTTGCTAAGGCAGCATACCTTGTGAAAGCTGCACAGATTGCGAATGCTGCACACCTTGAAATCACTGCAAGCATTGCAAATACTACAAATTTTATGAAGGATGCACACCTTGTAAAGGCTGCATACCCTGCAAAAGCAGCACATGCTGCAAAGGCGGCACACAATGAAAATGCAACACATGTTCAAATGCAGCACAGACTGCAAAGAGGCACATGCAGCAAAGGAAGCACATGCTGCAAAGGCAGCACATGCTGCAAAGGCAGCACACATTGAGAAGCCTGAAACACACTGGAAAGGCAGCACAAACTGGAAAAGCAGCATATACTGGAAAGGAAGAACACAGTGGAAAGGCGCAGACATTGGTAAGGCATCACAAACTGGATAGGCAACACTCACTGGAAACGCAGAACACACTGCGGAGCCACATCACTTGAAAACCACACACAATGTGAGGCAGCACACGCTGCGACTGCAGCCTTACCAGTGTGTGATGCCTTTTCAGTATGTGGTGCCTTTCTAGTGTGTGGTGCCTTTCCAGTGTGGTTCAAAATGGCTCTGAGCACTATGGGACTTAACATCTATGGTCATCAGCCCCTAGAACTTAGAACTACTTAAACCTAACTAACCTAAGGACAGCACACAACACCCAGTCATCACGAGGCAGAGAAAATCCCTGACCCCGCCAGGAATCGAACCCGAGCGTGGGAAATGAGAACGCTACCGCACGACCACGAGCTGCGGACTCCAGCGTGGTGCTTTCCACTATGTGTGCTTCTCCAGTGTTGCTGCATATTAAATGTGTGCTTCCTTTCCGATGTGTGCTGCCTTCCCAATATGTGCTGCCTTCCCAATGTGTGCTGTCTTTAAAATATGAGGTGACTTTCCAATGTGTGTTGCCTTTCTAATATGTGCTACCTTTGCAACATGTGCTGTCATGGCAGTATGTTCTGCCATTGCAGCGTGCTGCTGCCACAGCAGTGTGTGCTGCTATTGCAGCGTGTTCTGCCGTTGCAGCATGTGCTCCTTTCCAATTTGTGCTGCCTACCATTGTGTGTGGATTTCTAGTGTGCACCGCTTTTCTAGTGACTGCTGCCTATCCAGTTTGTGATGCATTTCCATTGAGTGCTGCCTTTCCAGTGTGTGCTGCATCTCCAGTGAGTGCTGCCTGTCCAGTTTGTGATGCATTCCAGTGTCTGCTGCCTTTATAGTGTGTGTTGCATATCCAAAGTGTGCTGCCTTTATAGTGCGCGCTGCATATCCAGGTTGTGATGCATATCCAGGGTGTGCTGCCTTTCTAGGGTGTGTTGCCCTTCCAGGGTGTGCTGCCTTTCCAGGTTGTGCTGCCTTTCCAGGGTGTGCTGCCTTTCTGGGGTATGCTGGCTTTCCAGAGTATGCTGCCTTTCCATGGTGAGCTGCCTTCCCAGTGTGTGTGATTTGCTGTGTGTGCGGCCTTTCAAGTGTGTATTGCTTTCCGATGTATGCGCAAGCATGTGCTGCCTTTGCAGTGTGTATTACCTTTCCAGCATGTGCTACCTTTCCTGCATATCCTGCCAATGTAGCGCATGCTGACATTACCACATGTGCTGCCATAGGACCACATGCTGCCATAGCAGCGAGTGTGGCTATAGAGGCATGTGCTGTTATAGAGGGAGGTGCATGCTGCCTTTGCAGCATTTGCTGAATTCCCAATGTATGCTGCCTTTTCAGCGAGTGCTGGCTATGCTGTGTGTACTGCCATTGCACCAGGTGCTGCCTTATCATCATGTGCTTCACAGCATGTGCAGTGTTTGCAGGGCCTGCTGCCTTTGCAGTGTGTCCTGCCTTTGCAGTGCATGTTTTCTTTGCAGTGCCTACTACCTTTGCAGCGTGTGCTGCATTTAAAGTGCAGGCTGCCTTTGCCATGCATGGTGCCTTTCCTTTGTCTTCTGCTTTTCTAGAGTTTCCGGCCTTTCAGTGTGTGCTGCCTATCCACATTGTGACACTTTACAGTGTGTTGTTATTTCATTGTATGCTTGCTTCCCAGTGCATGCTGGGTTTCAGTGTGCAGTACCTTGCCATTGTGTGACGCCTTTCCGATATGTGCTGAATTTTCAGTTTGTGCTGCCTTTTTCAGCATGGGCTGCCTTTGCAGTGTGTGCTGCCTAGTATTGTGTGCCGCCTTTGTAGCATGTGCTGCCTTTGTAGTGTGTGCTGCCATTGCAGCATGTGCTGCTGTTGCAGCGTTTGCACCCTTTACATGGTGTGCAGTCTTTGTAGCATATGCAGTCTTTATAGCATATGCAGCCATTGCAGCATGTGCTGCCTTTGCAGCTTGTGCTGCCATTCCATTGTGTGCTTGTTTTATAGTGCATATTGCCTTTACAGTGTGTGCTGCCTGCCGCCTTTCCAAGACAGCAAAGACAGTACGATTTCCAAAGGCAGTACACTGTGTGAAGATAGCACACCATGTGTAGACAGCACGACTTGCAAAGATGGCACACCTTGCGAAGACAGCATGTCTTGCCAAGACAGCATGTCATGGCAACACAGCACGACTTGCATACGCAGCACACCTTGTAAAAGCAGTATGACTTACAAAATCAGCTGACCTTGAGGGGACAGCTCAACTTGAGGGGACAGCTCAACTTGAGAGGACAGCTCAACTTGGGACAACAGCACAACTTGTGAGGACAGCACAACTTGCGAGGACAGCACAACTTGCGAGGACAGCACGGCTTGCAAGGACAGCACGGCTTCTGAGGACAGAACGGCTTCCGAGGTCAGCACGGCTTGCGAGGACAGCACGGTTTGCGAGGACAGCACGGCTTGCGAGGACAGCTCAACTTGAGAGGACAGCTCAACTTGAGAGGACAGCTCAACTTGAGAGGACAGCTCAACTTGACAGCTCAACTTGAGAGGACAGCTAAACTTGAGAGGACAGCTCAACTTGAGAGGACAGCTCAACTTGAGAGGGCAGCTTAAACTTGAGAGGGCAGCTCAACTTGAGACGACAGCACAGCTTGCGAGGACAGCACAGCTTGCGAGGACAGCACAGCTTGCGCGGACAGCACAGCTTGCGAGGACAGCAAAGCTTGCGAGGACAGCAAAGCTTGCGAGGACAGCAAGGCTTGCGAGGACAGCACGGCTTGCGAGGACAGCACGGCTTGCGAGGACAGCACAGCTTGCGAGGACAGCACAGCTTGCGAGGCCAGCGAGGCTTGCGAGGACAACACAGCTTACGAGGACAGCTCCACTTGAGAGGACAGCTCAACGTGAGAGGACAGCTCAACTTGAGAGGACAGCTCAACTTTAGAGGACAGCTCAACTTGAGAGGACAGCTCAACTTGAGTGGACAGCTCAACTTGAGTGGACAGCTCAACTTGAGAGGAAAGCTCAACTTGAGAGGACAGCTCAACTTGAGAGGACAGCACAACTTGAGAGGACAGCACAACTTGAGAGGACAGCTCAACTTGAGAGGACAGCTCAACTTGAGAGGACAGCTCAACTTGAGAGGGCAGTTCAACATGAGAGGGCAGCTCAGCTTAACAGGACTGCTCAACTTGAGAGGACACCACTACTTGAGAAGAAAGCACAACTTTCGAGGACAGCAAAGCTTGCGAGGACAGCACAGCTTGCGAGGACAGCATGGCTTGCGAGGACAGCACGGCTTGCGTGGACAGCACGGCTTGCGAGGACAGCACAGCTTGCGAGGACAGCTCAATATGAGAGAACAACTCAACTTCAGAGGACAGCTCAACTTGAGAGGACAGCTCAACTTGAGAGGACAGTCCAACTGAAGAGGACAGCTCAACTTTAAAGGACAGCACAACTTGCGAGGACAGCACAACTTGCGAGGACAGCAAAGCTTGCGATGACAGTACGGCTTGCGAGGACAGCACGGCTTGCGTGGACAGCACGGCTTCCGACGACAGCACGGCTTGCGAGGACAGCACGGCTTGTGAGGTCAGCACGTCTTGCGAGGACAGCATGGCTTGCGAGGACAGCACAGCTTGCGAGGACAGCATTACTTGAGAGGACAGCTCAACTTGAGAGGACAGCTCAACTTGAGAGGACAGCTCAACTTGAGAGGACAGCTCATCTAGAGAGGACAGCTCATCTAGAGAGGACAGCTCAACTTCAGAGGATAGCTCAACTTGAAGGAGAGCTCAAATTGAGAGGACATCTCAGTTTGAGAGGTCAGCTCAACTTGAGAGGACAGCTCAACTTTAGAGGACAGCTCATCTTCAAAGGACAGCTCAAGTTGAGAGGACAGCTCTACTAGAGAGGACAGCTCAACTTGAGAGGACAGCACGGCTTGCGAGAACAGCACAGCTTGCGAGGACAGCACAGCTTGCGAGGACAGCATTACTTGAGAGGACAGCTCAACTTGAGAGGACAGCTCAACTTTGGAAGACAGCTCAACTTAAGAGGGCAGCTCAACTTGAGAGGGCAGCTCAACTTGAGAGGGCAGCTCAACTTGAGAGGGCAGCTCAACTTGAGAGGGCAGCTCAACTTGAGAGGACAGCTCAACTTGAGAGAACAGCTCAACTTGAGAGGACAGCACAACTTGCGAGGACTGCAAAACTTGCGAGGACAGCAAAGGTCGCGAGGACAGCAAAGCTCGCGAGGACAGCAAAGCTCGCGAGGACAGCAAAGCTCGCGAGGACAGCACGGCTTGCGAGGACAGCACGGCTCGCGAGGGCAGCACGCCTCGCGAGGACAACACGGCTTGCGAGGACAGCACGGCTTGCGAGGACAGCACGGCTCGCGAGGACAGCACGGTATGTGAGGACAGCACATCTCGCGAGGACAGTACGGCTTGCGAGGACAGCACGGCTTGCGAGGACAGCACAGCTTGCGAAGACAGCACAGCTTGCGAGGACAGCACAGCTTGCGAGGACAGCTCAACTTGAGAGGACAGCTCAACTTGAGAGGACAGCTCAACTTGAGAGGACAGCTCAACTTGAGAGGACAACTGAACTTGAGAGGACAGCTCATCTAGAGAGGACAGCTCATCTAGAGAAGACAGCTCAACTTTAGAGGACAGCTCAACTTGAGAGGACAGCTCAACTTGAGAGGACAGCTCAACTAGAGATGACAGCTCAACTAGAGAGGTCAGCTCAACATGATAGGACAGCTCAACTTGAGAGGACAGCTCAACTTGAGAGGACAGCTCAACTAGAGAGGACAGCTCAACTTGAGAGGACAGCTCAACTTGAGAGGACAGCTCAACTTGAGAGGACAGCTCAACTTGAGAGTACAGCTCAACTTGAGAGGACAGCTCAACTTGAGAGGACAGCTCAACTTGAGAGGACAGCTCAACTTGAGAGGACAGCACAACCTGAGAGGACAGCACAACTTGAGAGGACAGCTCAACTTGAGAGGGCAGCTCAACTTGAGAGGACAGCTCAACTTGAGAGGACAGCCCAACTTGAGAGGACAGCACTACTTGAGAGGAAAGCACAACATGCGAGGATAGCAAAGCTTGCGAAGACAGCACGGCTGGCGAGGACAGCACGGCTTGCGAGGACAGCAAGGCTTGCGATGACAGCACAGCTTGGGAGGACAGTACAGCTTGCGAGGACAGCACAGCTTGTGAGGACAGCACAGCTTGCGAGGACAGCACAGCTAGCGAGGACAGCACAGGTTGCCAGGACAGCACAGCTTGAGAGGACAGGACAGCTTGCGAGGACAGCACAGCTTGCGAGGACAGCACAGGTTGCGAGGACCGCACAGGTTGCGAGGACAGCACTGCTTGGGAGGACAGCACGACTTGCGAGGACAGGACAGCTTGCGAGGACAGCACAGCTTGCGAGGACAGCTCAACTTGAGAGGACAGCTCAACTTGAGAGGACAGCTCAACTTGAGAGGACAGCTCAACTTCAGAGGACAGCTCAACTTGAGAGCTCAGCTCAGCTTCAGAGGGCAGCTCAACTTGAGAGGGCAGCTCAACTTGAGAGGGCAGCTCAACTTGAGTGTACAGCTCAACTTGAGAGGAAATCTCAACCTGAGAGGACACCTCAACCTGAGAGGACAGCACAACTTGAGAGGACAGCACAACTTGCGAGGACAGGAAAGCTTGCGAGGACAGCAAAGCTTGTGAGGACAGCAAAGCTTGTGAGGACAGCACGGCTTGGGAGGACAGCAAGGCTTGCGTGGACAGCACGGCTTGCGTGGACAGCACGGCTTCCGAGGACAGCATGGCTTGCAAGGACAGCACGGCTTGCGAGGACAGCATGGCTTGCAAGGACAGCACAGCTTGCGAGGACAGCACAGCTTGCGAGGAGAGCATAGCTTGCGAGGACAGCACAGCTTGCGAGGACAGCACAGCTTTTGAGGACAGCACAGCTTGCGATGACAGCACAACTTGCGAGGACGGCACGGCTTGTGAGGACAGCTCAACTTGAGAGGACAGCTCAACTTGATAGGACAGCTCAACTTGAGAGGACAGATCATCTAGAGAGGACAGCTCATCTAGAGAGGACAGCTCAACATCAGAGGACAGCTCAACTTGAAGGAGAGGTCAACTTGAGAGGACATCTCAACTTGAGAGGACAGCTCAACTTGAGAGGACAACTTAACTTGAGAGGACAACTCAATTTGAGAGGTCAGCTCAACTTGAGAGGACAGCTCAACTAGAGAGGGCAGCTCATCTTGAGAGGACAGCTCAACTTGAGAGGACAGATCATTTTGAGAGGACAGCTCAACTTGAGAGGGCAGCTCAACTTGAGAGGGCAGCTCAACTTGAGAGGGCAGCTCAACTTGAGAGGGCAGCTCAACTTGAGAGGGCAGCTCAACTTGAGTGTACAGCTCAACTTGAGTGTACAGCTCAACTTGAGAGGAAATCTCAACCTGAGAGGACAGCTCAACTTGAGAGGACAGTCCATCTGTAGAGGACAGCTCAACTGTAGAGGACAGCTCAACTTGAGAGGACTGCTCAACTTGAGAGGACAGCACAACTTGCGAAGGCAGCACAAATTGCGAGGACAGCAAAGCTTGCGAGGACAGCAAAGCTTGCGAGGACAGCAAAGCTTGCGAGGACAGCACAGCTTGCGAGGACAGCACAGCTTGCGAGGACAGCACAGCTTGCGAGGACAGCACAGCTTGCGAGGACAGCACAGCTTGCGAGGTCAGCACAGCTTGCGAGGACAGCACAGCTTGCGAGGACAGCACAGCATGCGAGGACAGCACAGCTTGCGAGGACAGCACAGCTTGCGAGGACAGCACAGCTTGCGAGGACAGCACAGCTTGCGAGGTCAGCACAGCTTGCGAGGACAGCACAGCTTGCGAGGACAGCACAGCTTGCGAGGACAGCACAGCTTGCGAGGACAGCACAGCTTGCGAGGTCAGCACAGCTTGCGAGGACAGCACAGCTTGCGAGGAGAGCACAGCTTGCGAGGACAGCACAGCTTGCGAAGACAGCACAGCTTGCGAGGACAGCACAGCTTGCGAGGACAGCTCAACTTGAGAGGACAGCTCAACTTGAGAGGACAGCTCAACTTGAGAGGACAGCTCAACTTGAGAGGACAACTGAACTTGAGAGGACAGCTCATCTAGAGAGGACAGCTCATCTAGAGAAGACAGCTCAACTTTAGAGGACAGCTCAACATGAGAGGACAGCTCAACTTGAGAGGACAGCTCAACTAGAGATGACAGCTCAACTAGAGAGGTCAGCTCAACATGAAAGGACAGCTCAACTTGAGAGGACAGCTCAACTTGAGAGGACAGCTCAACTAGAGAGGACAGCTCAACTTGAGAGGACAGCTCAACTTGAGAGGACAGCTCAACTTGAGAGGACAGCTCAACTTGAGAGTACAGCTCAACTTGAGAGGACAGCTCAACTTGAGAGGACAGCTCAACTTGAGAGGACAGCACAACCTGAGAGGACAGCACAACTTGAGAGGACAGCTCAACTTGAGAGGGCAGCTCAACTTGAGAGGACAGCTCAACTTGAGAGGACAGCCCAACTTGAGAGGACAGCACTACTTGAGAGGAAAGCACAACATGCGAGGATAGCAAAGCTTGCGAAGACAGCACGGCTGGCGAGGACAGCACGGCTTGCGAGGACAGCAAGGCTTGCGATGACAGCACAGCTTGGGAGGACAGTACAGCTTGCGAGGACAGCACAGCTTGTGAGGACAGCACAGCTTGCGAGGACAGCACAGCTAGCGAGGACAGCACAGGTGGCCAGGACAGCACAGCTTGCGAGGACAGGACAGCTTGCGAGGACAGCACAGCTTGCGAGGACAGCACAGGTTGCGAGGACCGCACAGGTTGCGAGGACAGCACTGCTTGGGAGGACAGCACGACTTGCGAGGACAGCACAGCTTGCGAGGACAGCACGGCTTGCGAAGACATCACAGCTTGCGAGGACAGCACAGCTTGCGAGGACAGCATAGCTTGTGAGGACAGGACAGCTTGCGAGGACAGCACAGCTTGCGAGGACGGCTCAGCTTGCGAGGACGGCACAGCTTGCGAGGACGGCACAGCTTGCAAGGACATCACAGCTTGCGAGGACAGCTCAACTTGAGAGGACAGCTCAACTTGAGAGGACAGCTCAACTTGAGAGGACAGCTCAACTTCAGAGGACAGCTCAACTTGAGAGCTCAGCTCAGCTTCAGAGGGCAGCTAAACTTGAGAGGGCAGCTCAACTTGAGAGGGCAGCTCAACTTGAGTGTACAGCTCAACTTGAGAGGAAATCTCAACCTGAGAGGACACCTCAACCTGAGAGGACAGCACAACTTGAGAGGACAGCACAACTTGCGAGGACAGGAAAGCTTGCGAGGACAGCAAAGCTTGTGAGGACAGCAAAGCTTGTGAGTACAGCACGGCTTGGGAGGACAGCAAGGCTTGCGTGGACAGCACGGCTTGCGTGGACAGCACGGCTTCCCAGGACAGCATGGCTTGCAAGGACAGCACGGCTTGCGAGGACAGCATGGCTTGCAAGGACAGCACAGCTTGCGAGGACAGCACAGCTTGCGAGGAGAGCACAGCTTGCGAGGACAGCACAGCTTGCGAGGACAGCACAGCTTTTGAGGACAGCACAGCTTGCGATGACAGCACAACTTGCGAGGACAGCACGGCTTGTGAGGACAGCTCAACTTCAGAGGACAGCTCAACTTGATAGGACAGCTCAACTTGAGAGGACAGATCATCTAGAGAGGACAGCTCATCTAGAGAGGACAGCTCAACATCAGAGGACAGCTCAACTTGAAGGAGAGGTCAACTTGAGAGGACATCTCAACTTGAGAGGACAGCTCAACTTGAGAGGACAACTTAACTTGAGAGGACAACTCAATTTGAGAGGTCAGCTCAACTTGAGAGGACAGCTCAACTAGAGAGGGCAGCTCATCTTGAGAGGACAGCTCAACTTGAGAGGACAGATCATTTTGAGAGGACAGCTCAACTTGAAAGGGCAGCTCAACTTGAGAGGGCAGCTCAACTTGAGAGGGCAGCTCAACTTCAGAGGGCAGCTCAACTTGAGAGGGCAGCTCAACTTGAGTGTACAGCTCAACTTGAGTGTACAGCTCAACTTGAGAGGAAATCTCAACCTGAGAGGACAGCTCAACTTGAGAGGACAGTCCATCTGTAGAGGACAGCTCAACTGTAGAGGACAGCTCAACTTGAGAGGACTGCTCAACTTGAGAGGACAGCACAACTTGCGAAGGCAGCACAAATTGCGAGGACAGCAAAGCTTGCGAGGACAGCAAAGCTTGCGAGGACAGCAAAGCTTGCGAGGACAGCACAGCTTGCGAGGACAGCACAGCTTGCGAGGACAGCACAGCTTGCGAGGACCGCACAGCTTGCGAGGTCAGCACAGCTTGCGAGGTCAGCACAGCTTGCGAGGACAGCACAGCTTGCGAGGACAGCACAGCTTGCGAGGACAGCACAGCTTGCGAGGACAGCACAGCTTGCGAGGACAGCACAGCTTGCGAGGACAGCACAGCTTGCGAGGTCAGCACAGCTTGCGAGGACAGCACAGCTTGCGAGGACAGCACAGCTTGCGAGGACAGCACAGCTTGCGAGGACAGCACAGCTTGCGAGGTCAGCACAGCTTGCGAGGACAGCACAGCTTGCGAGGAGAGCACAGCTTGCGAGGACAGCACAGCTTGCGAGGACAGCACAGCTTGTGAGGACAGCACAGCTTGCGAGGACAGCACAGCTTGCGAGGACAGCACTGCTTGCGAGGACAACTCAACTTGGGAGGACAGCTCAACTTGTGAGGACAGCTCAACGTGAGAGAACAGCTCAACTAGAGAGGACAGCTCAACTAGAGAGGACAGCTCAACTAGAGAAGACAGCTTAACTTTAGAGGACAGCTCAACTTGAGAGGACAGCTCAACTTGAGAAGACAGCTCAACTTGAGAGGACAGCCCAACGTGAGGGGACAGCACTACTTGAGAGGAAAGCACAACTTGCAAGGACAGCAACGCTTGCGAGGACAGCACAGCTTGCCAGTACAGCACGGCTTTCTAGGACAGCACAGCTTGGGAGGACAGCACAGCTTGCGAGGACAGCTCAGCTTGCGAGGACAGCACAGCTTGCGAGGACAGCACAGCTTGCGAGGACAGCACAGCTTTCGAGTACAGCACAGCTTGCGAGGCCAGCACAGCTTGCGAGGACAGCACAGCTTGCGAGGGCAGCACAGCTTGTGAGGTCAGCACAGCTTGCGAGGACAGCACAGCTTGCGAGGACAGCACAGCTTGCGAGGACAGCACAGCTTGCGAGGACAGCACAGCTTGCGAGGGCAGCAATGCTTGCGAGGACAGCTCAACTTGAGAGGACAACCCAACTTGTGAGGACAGCTCAACGTGAGAGAACAGCTCAACTAGAGAGGACAGCTCAACTAGAAAGGACAGCTCAACTATGGAAGACAGCTCAACTAGAGAGGACAGCTCCACTAGAGAGGACAGATCAACTAGAGAAGACAGTTTAACTTGAGAGGACAGCTTAACTTTAGAGGAGAGCTCAACTTGAGAGGACAGCTCAACTTGAGAGGACAGCTCAACTTGAGAGGACAGCTCAACCTGAGACGACAGCTCAACTTGAGAGGACAGCTCAGCTTGCGAGGACAGCACAACTTGGGCGGACAGCACTGCTTGCGCCGACAGGAAAGCTTGCACCGACAGTAAAGCTTGCAAGGACAGCACGGCTTGCTAGGACAGCACGGATTGCGACTACAGCACGGCTTGCGAAGACAGCACGGCTTGCGAGGACAGCACAGCTTGCGAGAGCAGCACGGCTTTCGAGGACAGCACAGCTTGTGATGACAGCACAACTTGCGAGGACAGCACAGCTTGCGACGACAGCTCAACTTGAGAGGACAGCTCAACTTGAGAGGACAGCTCAACTTGAGAGGACAGCTCAACTTGAGAGGACAGCTCAACTTGAGAGGACAGCTTAACCTGAAAGGACAGCTCAACTTGAGAGGGCAGCTCAACTTGAGAGAACAGCTCATCTAGAGAGGACAGCTCATCTAGAGAGGACAGCTCAACATCAGAGGACAGCTCAACTTGAAGGAAAGGTCAACTTGAGAGGACATCTCAACTTGAGAGGACAGCTCAACTTGAGAGGACAGCTTAACTTGAGAGGACAGCTCAACGTGAGAGGACAGCTCAACTTGAGAGGACAGCTCAACTTGAGAGGACAGCTCAACTAGAGAGGGCAGCTCAACTAGAGAGGGCAGCTCAACTTGAGTGGACAGCTCATCTAGAGAGGACAGCTCATCTAGAGAGGACAGCCCAACATCAGAGGACAGCTCAACTTGAGGGAGAGGTCAACTTGAGAGGACAGCTCAACTTGAGAGGACAGCTCAACTTGAGAGGACAGCACTACTTGAGAGGAAAGCACAACTTGCGAGGACAGCAAAGCTTCCGAGGGCAGCACGGCTTGCCAGGACAGCACGGCTTTCTAGGACAGCACAGCTTGCGAGGACAGCACAGCTTGTGAGGACAGCACAGCTTGCGAGGACAGCTCAACTTGAGAGGACAGCTCAACTTGTGAGGACATCTCAACGTGAGAGAACAGCTCAACTAGAGAGGACAGCTCAACTAGAGAGGACAGCTCAACTAGAGAGGACAGCTTAACTTTAGAGGACAGCTCAACTTGAGAGGACAGCTCCACTTGAGAGGACAGCTCAACTTGAGAGGACAGCCCAACGTGAGAGGACAGCACTACTTGAGAGGAAAGCACAACTTGCAAGGATAGCAACGCTTGCGAGGACAGCACAGCTTGCCAGTACAGCCCGGCTTTCTAGGACAGCACAGCTTGGGAGGACAGCACAGCTTGCGAGGACAGCTCAGCTTGCGAGGACAGCACAGCTTGCGAGGACAGCACAGCTTGCGAGGACAGCACAGCTTGCGAGTACAGCACAGCTTGCGAGGCCAGCACAGCTTGCGACGACAGCACAGCTTGCGAGGACAGCACAGTTTGCGAGGTCAGCACAGCTCGCGAGGACAGCACAGCTTGCGAGGACAGCACAGCTTGCGAGGACAGCACAGCTTGCGAGGACAGCACGGCTTGCGAGGACAGCTCAACTTGAGAGGACATCTCAACTTGTGAGGACAGCTCAACGTGTGAGAACAGCTCAACTAGAGACGACAGCTCAACTAGAAAGGACAGCTCAACTATGGAAGACAGCTCAACTAGAGAGGACAGCTCAACTAGAGAGGACATACCAACTAGAGAAGACAGTTTAACTTGAGAGGACAGCTTAACTTTAGAGGAGAGCTCAACTTGAGAGGACAGCTCAACTTGAGAGGACAGCTCAACTTGAGAGGACAGCTCAACCTGAGATGACAACTCAACTTGAGAGGACAGCTCAGCTTGCGAGGACAGCACAACTTGGGCGGACAGCACAGCTTGCGCCGACAGGAAAGCTTGCACCGACAGCAAAGCTTGCAAGGACAGCACGGCTTGCTAGGACAGCACGGATTGCGACTACAGCACGGCTTGCGAAGGCAGCACGGCTTGCGAGGACAGCACAGCTTGCGAGAGCAGCACGGCTTTCGAGGACAGCACAGCTTGTGATGACAGCACAACTTGCGAGGACAGCACAGCTTGCGACGACAGCTCAACTTGAGAGGACAGCTCAACTTGAGAGGACAGCTCAACTTGAGAGGACAGCTCAACTTGAGCAGACAGCTCAACTTGAGAGGACAGCTTAACCTGAAAGGACAGCTCAACTTGAGAGGACAGCTTAACTTGAGAGGACAGCTCAACGTGAGAGGACAGCTCAACTTGAGAGGACAGCTCAACTTGAGAGGACAGCTCAACTAGAGAGGGCAGCTCAACTTGAGAGGGCAGCTCAACTTGAGAGGGCAGCTCATCTAGAGAGGACAGCTCATCTAGAGAGGACAGCCCAACATCAGAGGACAGCTCAACTTGAAGGAGAGGTCAACTTGAGAGGACAGCTCAACTTGAGAGGACAGCTCAACTTGAGAGGACAGCACTACTTGAGAGGAAAGCACAACTTGCGAGGACAGCAAAGCTTGCGAGGACAGCACGGCTTGCCAGGACAGCACGGCTTTCTAGGACAGCACAGCTTGCGAGGACAGCTCAGCTTGCGAGGACAGCACTGCTTGCGAGGACAGCACAGCTTGCGAGGACAGCACAGCTTGTGAGGACAGCACAGCTTGCGAGGACAGCACAGCTTGCGAGGACAGCACAGCATGCGAGGACAGCACAGCTTGCGAGGAGAGCACAGCTTGCGAGGACCGCACAGCTTGCGAGGGCAGCACAGCTTGCGAGGACAGCACAGCTTGCGAGGACAGCACACCTTGCGAGGACAGCACAGCTTGTGAGGACAGCACAGCTTGCGAGGACAGCACACCTTGCGAGGACGGCACAGCTTGCGTGGATGGCACAGCTTGCGAAGACAGCTCAACTTGAGAGGACAGCTCATCTTGAGAGGACAGCTCAACTTGAGAGGGCAGCTCAACCTGAGAGGACAGCTCAACTTGAGAGGACAGCTCAACTTGAGAGGACAGCCCAACTTGAGAGGACAGCACTACTTGAGAGGAAAGCACAACTTGTGAGGACAGCAATGCTTGCGAGGACAGCACAGCTTGCCAGGACAGCACGGCTTTCTAGGACAGCACAGCTTGCGAGTACAGCTCAGCTTGTGAGGACAGCACAGCTTGCGAGGACAGCACAGCTTGCGAGGACAGCACAGCTTGCGAGGACAGCACTGCTTGCGAGGACAGCACTGCTTGCGAGGACAGCTCAACTTGAGAGGACAGCTCAACTTGTGAGGACAGCTCAACGTGAGAGAACAGCTCAACTAGAGAGGACAGCTCAACTAGAGAGGACAGCTCAACTAGAGAGGACAGCTCAACTAGGGAAGACAGCTCAACTAGAGAGGACAGCTCAACTAGGGAAGCTAGCTCAACTAGAGAGAACAGCTCAACTAGAGAGGACAGATCAACTAGAGAAGACAGCTCAACTTGAGACGACAGCTTAACTTTAGAGGACAGCTCAACTTGAGAGGACCGCTAAACTTGAGAGGACAGCTCAACTTGAGAGGACAGCTCAACTTGAGAGGGCAGGTCAACTTGAGAGGACAGCTCAACTTGAGAGGACAGCTCAACTTGAGAGGACAGCTCAACTTGAGAGGACAGCTCAACTAGAGAGGACAGCTCATCTTGAGAGGACAGCTCAACTTGAGAGGACAGCTCAACTTGAGAGGACAGCTCAACTTGCGAGGGCAGCTCAACTTCAGAGGGCAGCTCAACTTCAGAGGACAGCACTACTTGAGAGGAAAGCACAACTTGCGAGGACAGCACGGCTCGCCAGGACAGCACGGCTTTCTAGGACAGCACAGCTTGCGAGGACAGCACAGCTTGCGAGGACAGCACAGCTTGCGAGGACAGCACAGCTTGCGAGGACAGCACAGCTTGTGAGGACAGCACAGCTTGCGAGGACAGCACAGCTTGCGAGGACAGCACAGCATGCGAGGAGAGCACAGCTTGCGAGGAGAGCACAGTTTGCCAGGACAGCACAGCTTGCGAGGACAGCACAGCTTGCGAGGACAGCACAGCTTGCGAGGAAAGCACACCTTGCGAGGACAGCACAGCTTGCGAGGACAGCACAGCTTGCGAGGACAGCACACCTTGCGAGGACGGCACAGCTTGCGCGGACGGGACAGCTTGCGAAGACAGCTCAACTTGAGAGGACAGCTCATCTTGAGAGGACAGCTCAACTTGAGGGGACAGCTCAACCTGAGAGGACAGCTCAACTTGAGAGGACAGCTCAACTTGAGAGGAGAGCTCAACTTGAGAGGACAGCTCAACTTGAGAGGACAGCTTAACCTGAAAGGACAGCTCAACTTGAGAGGGCAGCTCAACTTGAGAGAACAGCTCATCTAGAGAGGACAGCTCATCTAGAGAGGACAGCTCAACATCAGAGGACAGCTCAACTTGAAGGAGAGGTCATCTTGAGAGGACATCTCAACTTGAGAGGACAGCTCAACTTGAGAGGACAGCTTAACTTGAGAGGACAGCTCAACGTGAAAGGACAGCTCAACTTGAGAGGACAGCTCAACTTGAGAGGACAGCTCAACTAGAGAGGGCAGCTCAACTTGAGAGGGCAGCTCAACTTGAGAGGACAGCTCATCTAGAGAGGACAGCTCATCTAGAGAGGACAGCCCAACATCAGAGGACAGCTCAACTTGAAGGAGAGGTCAACTTGAGAGGACAGCTCAACTTGAGAGGACAGCACTACTTGAGAGGAAAGCACAACTTGCGAGGACAGCAAAGCTTGCGAGGACAGCATGGCTTGCCAGGACAGCACGGCTTTCTAGGACAGCACAGCTTGCGAGGACAGCACAGCTTGCGAGGACAGCACTGCTTGCGAGGACAGCACAGCTTGCGAGGACAGCACAGCTTGTGAGGACAGCACAGCTTGCGAGGACAGCACAGCTTGCGAGGACAGCACAGTATGCGAGGACAGCACAGCTTGCGAGGAGAGCACAGCTTGCGAGGACAGCACAGCTTGCGAGGACAGCACAGCTTGCGAGGACAGCACAGCTTGCGAGGACAGCACAGCTTGCGAGGACAGCACAGCTTGCGAGGACAGCACAGCTTGCGAGGACAGCACACCTTGCGAGGACGGCACAGCTTGCGTGGACGGCAGAGCTTGCGAAGACAGCTCAACTTGAGAGGACAGCTCATCTTGAGAGGACAGCTCAACTTGAGAGGACAGCTCAACCTGAGAGGACAGCTCAACTTGAGAGGACAGCTCAACTTGAGAGGACAGCCCAACTTGAGAGGACAGCACTACTTGAGAGGAAAGCACAACTTGTGAGGACAGCAACGCTTGCGAGGACAGCACAGCTTGCCAGGACAGCACGGCTTTCTAGGACAGCACAGCTTGCGAGTACAGCACAGCTTGTGAGGACAGCACAGCTTGCGAGGACAGCACAGCTTGCGAGGACAGCACAGCTTGCGAGGACAGCACTGCTTGCGAGGACAGCTCAACTTGAGAGGACAGCTCAACTTGTGAGGACAGCTCAACGTGAGAGAACAGCTCAACTAGAGAGGACAGCTCAACTAGAGAGGACAGCTCAACTAGAGAGGACAGCTCAACTAGGGAAGACAGCTCAACTAGAGAGGACAGCTCAACTAGGGAAGACAGCTCAACTAGAGAGAACTGCTCAACTAGAGAGGACAGATCAACTAGAGAAGACAGCTCAACTTGAGACGACAGCTTAACTTTAGAGGATAGCTCAACTTGAGAGGACCGCTAAACTTGAGAGGACAGCTCAACTTGAGAGGACAGCTCAACTTGAGAGGGCAGGTCAAATTGAGAGGACATCTCAACTTGAGAGGACAGCTCAACTTGAGAGGACAGCTCAACTTGAGAGGACAACTCAACTAGAGAGGACAGCTCATCTTGAGAGGACAGCTCAACTTGAGAGGACAGCTCAACTTGAGAGGACAGCTCAACTTGCGAGGGCAGCTCAACTTCAGAGGGCAGCTCAACTTCAGAGGGCAGCTCAACTTGAGAGGGCAGCTCAACTTGAGAGGGCAGCTCAACTTGAGATGGCAGCTCAACTTGAGAGGGCAGCTCAACTTGAGAGGGCAGCTCAACTTGAGAGGGCAGCTCAACTTGAGAAGGCAGCTCAACTTGAGTGTACAGCTCAACTTGAAAGGGACAGATCATCCTGAGAGGACAGCTTAACTGGAGAGGACAGCTCAACTTGAGAGGACAGCTCAACTTGAGAGGACAGCACTACTTGAGAGGAAAGCACAACTTGCGAGGACAGCAAAGCTTGCGAGGACAGCACAGCTTGTGATGACAGCACAACTTGCGAGGACAGCACGGCTTGCGAGGACAGCTCAACTTGAGAGGACAGCTCAACTTGAGAGGATAGCTAAACTTGAGAGGACAGCCCACCTTGAGAGAACAGCTCATCTAGAGAGGATAGCTCATCTAGAGAGGACAGCTCAACATCAGAGGACAGCTCAACTTGAAGGAGAAGTCAACTTGAGAGGACATTTCAACTTGTGAGGACAGCTCAACTAGAGAGGACAGCTTAACTTGAGAGGACAGCTGAACTTGAGAGGACAGCTCAACTTGAGAGGACAGCTCAACTAGAGAGGGCAGCTCAACTAGAGAGGGCATCTCAACTAGAGAGGTCAGCTCAACTAGAGAGGGAAGCTCAACTTGAGAGGACAGCTCAACTTAAGAGGACAGCTCAACTTGAGAGGACAGGTCAACTTGAGAGGACAGCTCAACTTGACAGGACAGCTCAATTTGACAGCTCAAGTTGAGAGGACAGCTCAACTAGAGAGGACAGCTCATCTTGAGAGCACAGCTCAACTTGAGAGGACAGCTCAACTTGAGAGGGCAGCTCAACTTGAGTGTACAGCTCAACTTGAGAGGAAATCTCAACCTAAGAGGACACCTCAACCTGAGAGGACAGCTAAACTTGAGCGGACAGTCCAACTGTAGAGGACAGCTCAACTGTAGAGGACAGCTCAACTTGAGAGGACAGCTCAAATTGAGAGGACAGCTCAATTTGAGAGGACAGCACAACTTGCGAGGACAGCACAACTTGCGAGGACAGCAAAGCTTGCGAGGACAGCAAAGCTTGTGAGTACAGCAAAGCTTGTGAGGACAGCACGGCTTGCGAGGACAGCAAGGCTTGTGTGGACAGCATGGCTTCCGAGGACAGCACGGCTTGCGAGGACAGCACAGCTTGTGAGGACAGCACAGCTTGCGAGGACAGCACAGCTTGCGATGACAGCATGGCTTGCAAGGACAGCACGGCTTGCGAGGACAGCACAGCTTGCGAGGACAGCACAGCTTGCGAGGACAGCACAGCTTGCGAGGACAGCACAGCTTTCGAAGACAGCACAGCTTGTGATGACAGCACAACTTGCGAGGACAGCTCAACTTGAGAGGACAGCTCAACTTGAGAGGATAGCTAAACTTGAGAGGACAGCCCACCTTGAGAGAACAGCTCATCTAGAGAGGACAGCTCATCTAGAGAGGACAGCTCAACATCAGAGGACAGCTCAACTTGAAGGAGAAGTCAACTTGAGAGGACATCTCAACTTGTGAGGACAGCTCAACTAGAGAGGACAGCTTAACTTGAGAGGACAGCTCAACTTGAGAGGACAGCTCAACTTGAGAGGACAGCTCAACTAGAGAGGGCAGCTCAACTAGAGAGGGCATCTCAACTAGAGAGGTCAGCTCAACTAGAGAGGGAAGCTCAACTTGAGAGGACAGCTCAACTTAAGAGGACAGCTCAACTTGAGAGGGCAGCTCAACTTGAGAGGGCAGCTCAACTTGAGAGGGCAGCTCAACTTGAGAGGGCAGCTCAACTTGAGAGGGCAGCTCAACTTGAGAGGGCAGCTCAACTTGAGAGGGCAGCTCAACTTGAGAGGGCAGCTCAACTTGAGAGGGCAGCTCAACTTGAGTGTACAGCTCAACTTCAGAGGAAATCTCAACCTGAGAGGACACCTCAAACTAAGAGGTTAGCTCAACTTGAGAGGACAGCTCAACTGTAGAGGACAGCTCAACTTGAGAGGACAGCTCAACTTGAGAGGACAGCACAACTTGAGAGGACAGCACAACTTGCGAGGACAGCACAACTTGCGAGGACAGCAAAGCTTGCGAGGACAGCAAAGCTTGTGAGGACAGGAAAGGCTTGCGAGGACAGCACAGATTGCGAGGACAGCACAGCTTGCGAGGACAGCACAGCTTTCGAGGACAGCACAGCTTGCGAGGACAGCACAGCTTTCGAGGACGGCATACCTTGTGAGGACGGCACAGCTTGCGTGGACGGCACAGCTTGCGAGGACAGCTCTACTTGAGAGGAAAGCTCAACTTGAGAGGACAGCTCAACTTGATAGGACAGCAAAGCTTGCGAGGACAGCAAAGCTTGCGAGGACAGCACGGCTTGCAAGGACAGCAAGGCTTGCGTGGACAGCACCGCTTGCGAGGATAGCTCAACTTGAGAGGACAGCTCAACGTGAGAGGACAGCTCAACTTGAGAGGACAGCTCAACTTGAGAGGACAGCTTAACTTGAGAGGACAGCTCAACTTGAGAGGACAGCTCAACTTGAGAGGACAGCTCATCTAGAGAGGACAGCTCAACATCAGAGGACAGCTCAACTTGAAGGAGAGGCCAACTTAAGAGGATATCTCAACTTGAGAGGACAGCTCAACGTGAGAGGACAGCTTAACTTGAGAGGACAGCTCAACTTCAGAGGACAGCTCAAGTTGAGAGGACAGCTCAACTAGAGAGGACGGCACACCTTGGGAGGTCAGCTCAAGTTGAGAGGACAGCTCAAGTTGAGAGGACAGCTCAACTTGAGAGGACAGCTCAATCTGAGAGGACAGCTCAACTTGAGAGGACAGCTCAACTTGAGAGGATAGCTCAACTTGAGAGGACGGCACAACTTGAAAGGACAGCACAACTTGAGAGGACAGCTCAACTTGACAGGACAGCTCAACTTGAGAGGACAGATCGTCCTGAGAGGACAGCTTAATTTGAGAGGACAGCTCAACTTGAGAGGACAGCTCAACTTGAGAGGACAGCACTACTTGAGAGGAAAGCACAACTTGCGAGGACAGCAAAGCTTGCGAGGACAGCACAGCTTGCCAAGACAGCACGGCTTTCTAGGACAGCACAGCTTGCGAGGACAGCACAGCTTGCGAGGACAGCACAGCTTGCTAGGACAGCACAGCTTGCGAGGACAGCACAGCTTGTGAGGACAGCACAGCTTGTGAGGACAGCACAGCTTGCGAGGACAGCACAGCTTGCGAGGTCAGCACAGCTTGCGAGGACAGCACAGCTTGCGAGGACAGCACAGCTTGCGAGGACAGCACAGCTTGCGAGGACAGTACAGCTTGCAAGGACAGCACAGCTTGCGAGGACAGCACAGCTTGCGAGGACAGCACACCTTGCAAAGACGGCACAGCTTGCGTAGACGGCACAGCCTGCGAGGACAGCTCAACTTGAGAGGACAGCTCAACTTGAGAGGACAGCTCAACTTGAGAGGACAGCTCAACGTCAGAGGACAGCTCAACTTGAGAGGTCAGCTCAACGTGAGAGGACAGCCCAACTTGAGAGGACAGCGCTATTTGAGAGGAAAGCACAACTTGCAAGGACAGCAATGCTTGTGAGGACAGCACAGCTTGCCAGGACAGCACGGCTTTCTAGGACAGCACAGCTTGCGAGCACAGCACAGCTTGCGAGGAAAGCACAGCTTGCGAGGAAAGCACAGCTTGCGAGGACAGCACAGCTTCCGAGGACAGCACAGCTTGCGAGGACAGCACAGCTTGCGAGGGCAGCACTGCTTGCGAGGACAGCTCAACTTGAGAGGACAGCTCAACTTGTGAGGACGGCTCAACGTGAGAGAACAGCTCAACTAGAGAGGACAGCTCAACTAGAGACGACAGCTCAACTAGGGAAGACAGCTCAACTACAGAGGACAGCTCAACTAGAGAGGACAGATCAACTAGAGAAGACAGCTCAACTTTAGAGGACAGCTCAAGTTGAGAGGACATCTCAACTTGAGAGGACAGCTCAACTTGAGAGGACAGCTCAACCTGAGACGACAGCTCAACTTGAGAGGACAGCACAACTTGAGAGGACAGCACAACTTGGGAGGGCAGCACAACTTGGGCGGACAGCACAGCTTGCGCCGACAGCAAAGCTTGCACCGACAGCAAAGCTTGCAAGGACAGCACGGCTTGCGAGGACAGCACGGATATCGACGACAGCACGGCTTGCGAGGACAGCATGGCTTGCAAGGACAGCACAGCTTGCGAGAGCAGCACAGCTTGCAGCGACAGCACAGCTTGTGAGGACAGCACAGCTTGCGGGGACAGCTCAGCTTGAGGGGACAGCACAGCTTGCGGGGACAGCACAGCTTGCGGGGACAGCACAGCTTGCGGGGACAGCACAGCTTGCGGGGACAGCACATAATACGAGGACAGCTCAACTTGAGAGGACAGCTCAACCTGAGAGGAAAGCTCAACCTGAAAGGACAGCTCAACTAGAGAGGACAGCTCAATTTTAGAGGACAGCTCAACTTGAGATGACAGCTCAACTTGAGAGGACAGGTCAACTTGAGAGGACAGCTCAACTTGACAGGACAGCTCAATTTGACAGCTCAACTTGAGAGGACAGCTCAACTAGAGAGGACAGCTCATCTTGAGAGGACAGCTCAACTTGAGAGGACAGCTCAACTTGAGAGGGCAGCTCAACTTGAGTGTACAGCTCAACTTGAGAGGACAGCTCAAATTGAGAGGACAGCTCAATTTGAGAGGACAGCACAACTTGCGAGGACAGCACAACTTGCGAGGACAGCAAAGCTTGCGAGGACAGCAAAGCTTGTGAGGACAGCAATGCTTGTGAGGACAGCACGGCTTGCGAGGACAGCAAGGCTTGGGTGGACAGCATGGCTTCCGAGGACAGCACGGCTTGCGAGGACACCACAGCTTGTGAGGACAGCACAGCTTGCGAGGACAGCACAGCTTGCGATGACAGCATGGCTTGCAAGGACAGCACGGCTTGCGAGGACAGCACAGCTTGCGAGGACAGCACAGCTTGCGAGGACAGCACAGCTTGCGAGGACAGCACAGCTTTCGAGGACAGCACAGCTTGTGATGACAGCACAACTTGCGAGGACAGCACGGCTTGCGAGGACAGCTCAACTTGAGAGGACAGCTCAACTTGAGAGGACAGCTAAACTTGAGAGGACAGCCCACCTTGAGAGAACAGCTCATCTAGAGAGGACAGCTCATCTAGAGAGGACAGCTCAACATCAGAGGACAGCTCAACTTGAAGGAGAAGTGAACTTGAGAGGACAGCTTAACTTGAGAGGACAGCTCAACTTGAGAGGACAGCTCAACTTGAGAGGACAGCTCAACTAGAGAGGGCAGCTCAACTAGAGAGGGCATCTCAACTAGGGAGGTCAGCTCAACTAGAGAGGGAAGCTCAACTTGAGAGGACAGCTCAACTTAAGAGGACAGCTCAACTTGAGAGGGCAGCTCAACTTGAGAGGGCAGCTCAACTTGAGAGGGCAGCTCAACTTGAGAGGGCAGCTCAACTTGAGAGGGCAGCTCATTTTGACAGGGCAGCTCAACTTGAGAGGGCAGCTCAACTTGAGTGTACAGCTCAACTTGAGAGGAAATCTCAACCTGAGAGGACACCTCAACCTGAGAGGACAGCTCAACTTGAGAGGACAGCTCAACTTGAGAGGACAGCTCATCTTGAGTGGACAGCTCAACTTGAGAGGACGGCACAACTTGAAAGGACAGCACAACTTGAGAGGACAGCTCAACTTGAGAGGACAGCTCAACTTGAGAAGACAGCTCAACCTGAGAGGACAGCTTAACTTGAGATGACAGCTCAACTTGAGAGGGCAGCTCAACTTGAGAGGCCAGCACTACTTGAGAGGAAAGCACAACTTGCGAGGACAGCACAACTTGCGAGGACAGCAAAGCTTGCGAGAACAGCACAGCTTGCCAGGACAGCACGGCTTTCTAGGACAGCACAGCTTGAGAGAAAACCACAGCCTGCGAGGACAGCACAGCTTGCGAGGACAGCACAGCTTGCGAGAGCAGCACAGCTTGCAGGGACAGCACAGCTTGCGAGGACAGCACAGCTTGTGGGGACAGCACAGCTGGCGGGGACAGCACAGCTTGCGGGGACGGCACAGCTTGCGGGGACGGCACAGCTTGCGGGGTCAGCACAGCTTGTGGGGACAGCACAGCTTGCGGGGACAGCACACCTTGCGGGGACAGCACAGATTGCGAGGACAGCTCAACTTGGGAGGACAGCTCAACCTGAGAGGAAAGCTCAACCTGAGAGGACAACTCAGCTAGAGAGGACAGCTCAACTTTAGAGGACAGCTCAACTTGAGAGGACAGCACAACTTGCGAGGACAGCACAACTTGCGAGGACAGCAAAGCTTGCGAGGACAGCAAAGCTTGTGAGGACAGCACGGCTTGCAAGGACAGCACGACTTGCGAGGACAGCACAGCTTGCGAGGACAGCATGGCTTGCAAGGACAGCACGGCTTGCGAGGACAGCACAGCTTGCGAGGAGAGCACAGCATGCGAGGATAGCTCAACTTAAGAGGACAGCTGAACTTCAGAGGACAGCTCAACTTCAGAGGACAGCTTAACTTGAGAGGACAGCTCAACTTCAGAGGGCAGCTCAACTTGAGAGGACAGCTCAACTTGAGAGGACAGCTCATCCAGAGAGGACAGCTCATCTAGAGAGGACAGCTCAACATCAGAGGACAGCTCAACTTGAAGGAGAGGTCAACTTGAGATGACATCTCAACTTGAGAGGACAGCTCAACTTGAGAGGACAGCTCAACTAGAGAGGACAGCTCAACTAGAGAGGACAGCTCAACTAGAGAGGACAGCTCAACTAGGGAAGACAGCTGAACTAGAGAGGACAGCTCAACTAGAGAGGACAGATCAACTAGAGAAGACAGCTCAACTTGAGAGGACAGCTTAACTTTAGAGGACAGCTCAACTTGAGAGGACAGCTCAACTTGAGAGGACAGCTCAACTTGAGAGGACAGCTCAACCTGAGATGACAGCTCAACTTGAGAGGACAGCTCAACTTGAGAGGACAGCTCAACTTGAGAGGACAGCTCAACTAGAGAGGACAGCTCAACTAGAGAGGACAGCTCAACTTGAGAGGACAGCACAACTTGCGAGGACAGCACAACTTGTGCGGACAGCACAGCTTGCACCGACAGCAAAGCTTGCACCGACAGCAAAGCTTGCAAGGACAGCACGGCTTGCTAAGACAGCACGGATTGCGACGACAGCACGGCTTGCGAGGACAGCACGGCTTGCGAGGACAGCACAGCTTGAGAGAGCAGCACAGCTTGCAGGGACAGCACAGCTTGCGAGGACAACACAGGTTGCGGGGACAGCACAGCTTGCGGGGACAGCACAGCTTGCGGGGACAGCACACCTTGCGGGGACAGCACAGATTGCGAGGACAGCTCAACTTGAGAGGACAGCTCAACCTGAGAGGAAAGCTCAACCTGAGAGGACAGCTCAACTAGAGAGGACAGCTCAACTTTAGAGGACAGCTCAACTTGAGAGGACAATTCAACTTGAGAGGACAGCTCAACTTGAGAGGGCAGCTCAACTTGAGAGGGCAGCTCAACTTCAGAGGGCAGTTCAACTTCAGAGGGCAGCTCAGCTTGAGATGGCAGCTCAACTTGAGAGGGCAGCTCAACTTGAGAGGACAGCTCAATTTGAGAGGACAGCACAACTTGAGAGGACAGCACAACTTGCGAGGACAGCACAACTTGGGAGGACACCACAGCTTGCGCCGACAGCAAAGCCTGCACAGACAGCAAAGCTTGCAAGGACAGCACGGCTTGCGAGGACAGCACGGATTGCGACGACAGCACGGCTTGCGAGGACAGCACGGCTTGCGAGGACAGCACAGGTTGCGAGAGCAGCTCAACTTGAGAGGACAGGTCAACTTAAAAGGGCAGCTCAACTTCAGAGGGCAGGTCAACTTGAGAGGGCAGCTCAACTTGAGAACGCAGCTCAACTTGAGAGGGCAGCTCAACTTGAGTGTACAGCTCAACTTGAGAGGAAATCTCATCTTGAGAGGACAGCTCAACTTGAGAGGACAGCTCAACTTAAAAGGGCAGCTCAACTTCAGAGGGCAGCTCAACTTGAGAGGGCAGCTCAACTTGATAGGGCAGCTCAACTTGAGAGGACAGCTCAACTTGAGAGGACAGCTCAACTAGAGAGGACAGCACAACTTAAGAGGACAGCTCAACTTAAGAGGACAGCTCAACTTAAAAGGGCAGCTCAACTTCAGAGGGCAGCTCAACTTGAGAGGGCAGCTCAACTTGAGAGGGCAGCTCAACTTGAGAGGGCAGCTCAACTTGAGTGTACAGCTCAACTTGAGAGGACAGCTCAACTAGAGAGGACAGCTCATCTTGAGAGGATAGCTCAACTTGAGAGGACAGCTCAACTTAAGAGGAGAGCTCAACTTAAAAGGGCAGCTCAACTTCAGAGGGCAGCTCAACTTGAGAGGGCAGCTCAACTTGATAGGGCAGCTCAACTTGAGAGGACAGCTCAACTTGAGAGGACAGCTCAACTAGAGAGGACAGCTCAACTAGAGAGGACAGCTCAACTAGAGAGGACAGCTCAACTAGGAAAGACAGCTGAACTAGAGAGGACAGCTCAACTAGAGAGGACAGATCAACTAGAGAAGACAGCTCAACTTGAGAGGACAGCTTAACTTTAGAGGACAGCTCAACTTGAGAGGACAGCTCAACTTCAGAGGACAGCTCAACTTGAGAGGACAGCTCAACCTGAGATGACAGCTCAACTTGAGAGGACAGCTCAACTTGCGAGGGCAGCTCAACTTCAGAGGGCAGCTCAACTTGAGAGGACAGCTCAACTTGCGAGGACAGCACAACTTGTGCGGACAGCACAGCTTGCACCGACAGCAAAGCTTGCACCGACAGCAAAGCTTGCAAGGACAGCACGGCTTGCTAAGACAGCACGGATTGCGACGACAGCACGGCTTGCGAGGACAGCACGGCTTGCGCGGACAGCACAGCTTGAGAGAGCAGCACAGCTTGCAGGGACCGCACAGCTTGCGAGGACAACACAGGTTGCGGGGACAGCACAGCTTGCGGGGACAGCACAGCTTGCGGGGACAGCACACCTTGCGGGGACAGCACAGATTGCGAGGACAGCTCAACTTGAGAGGACAGCTCAACCTGAGAGGAAAGCTCAACCTGAGAGGACAGCTCAACTAGAGAGGACAGCTCAACTTTAAAGGACAGCTCAACTTGAGAGGACAATTCAACTTGAGAGGACAGCTCAACTTGAGAGGGCAGCTCAACTTGAGAGGGCAGCTCAACTTCAGAGGGCAGCTCAACTTCAGAGGGCAGCTCAGCTTGAGAGGGCAGCTCAACTTGAGAGGGCAGCTCAACTTGAGAGGACAGCTCAATTTGAGAGGACAGCACAACTTGAGAGGACAGCACAACTTGCGAGGACAGCACAACTTGGGAGGACACCACAGCTTGCGCCGACAGCAAAGCTTGCACTGACAGCAAAGCTTGCAAGGACAGCACGGCTTGCGAGGACAGCACGGATTGCGACGACAGCACGGCTTGCGAGGACAGCACGGCTTGCGAGGACAGCACAGGTTGCGAGAGCAGCTCAACTTGAGAGGACAGGTCAACTTAAAAGGGCAGCTCAACTTCAGAGGGCAGCTCAACTTGAGAGGGCAGCTCAACTTGAGAACGCAGCTCAACTTGAGAGGGCAGCTCAACTTGAGTGTACAGCTCAACTTGAGAGGAAATCTCATCTTGAGAGGACAGCTCAACTTGAGAGGACAGCTCAACTTAAAAGGGCAGCTCAACTTCAGAGGGCAGCTCAACTTGAGAGGGCAGCTCAACTTGATAGGGCAGCTCAACTTGAGAGGACAGCTCAACTTGAGAGGACAGCTCAACTAGAGAGGACAGCACAACTTAAGAGGACAGCTCAACTTAAAAGGGCAGCTCAACTTCAGAGGGCAGCTCAACTTGAGAGGGCAGCTCAACTTGAGAGGGCAGCTCAACTTGAGAGGGCAGCTCAACTTGAGTGGGCAGCTCAACTTGAGAGGGTAGCTCAACTTGAGTGTACAGCTCAACTTGAGAGGAAATCTCAAGCTGAGAGGACACCTCAACCTGAGAGGACAGCTCAACTTGAGAGGACAGTCCAACTGTAGAGGACAGCAGAACTGTAGAGGACAGCAGAACTGTAGAGGACAGCTCAACTTGAGAGGACACCTCAACTTGAGAGGACAGCTCAACTTGAGAGGACAGCTCAACTTGAGAGGACAGCTCAACTTGAGAGGACAGCTCAACTCGAGAGGACAGCACAACTTGAGAGGACAGCACAACTTGCGAGGACAGCACAACTTGCGAGGACAGCAAAGCTTGCGAGGACAGCAAAGCTTGTGTGGACAGCAAAACTTGTGAGGACAGCACGGCTTGCGAGGACAGCAAGGCTTGCGTGGACAGCATGGCTTCCGAGGACAGCACGGCTTGCGAGGACAGCACGGCTTGTGAGGACAGCATGGCTTGCGAGGACAGCACGGCTTGCGAGGACAGCTCGGCTTGCTAGGACAGCACAGCTTGCGAGGACAGCACAGCTTGCGAGGACAGCACAGCTTGCGAGGACAGCACAGCTTGCGATGACAGCACAACTTGCGAGGACAGCACGGCTTGCGAGGACAGCTCAACTTGAGAGGACAGCTCAACTTGAGAGGACAGCTCAACTTGAGAGGACAGCTCAACCTGAGAGGACAGCTCAACTTGAGAGGACAGCTTAACTTGAGAGGACAGCTCAACTTGAGAGGGCAGCTCAACTTGAGAGGACAGCTCAACTTGAGAGGACAGCTCATCTACAGAGGACAGCTCATCTAGAGAGGACAGCTCAACATCAGAGGACAGCTCAACTTGAAGGAGAGGTCAACTTGAGAGGACATCTCAACTTGAGAGGACAGCTCAACTTGAGAGGACAGCTCAACTTGAGAGGACAGCTCAACTAGAGAGGGCAGCTCATCTTGAGAGGACAGCTCAACTTGAGAGGACAGCTCAACTTGAGAGGACAGCTCAACTTGGGAGGGCAGCTCAACTTGAGAGGGCAGCTCAACTTGAGAGGGCAGCTCAACTTGAGAGGGCAGCTCAACTTGAGAGGAAATCTCAACCTGAGAGGACACCTCAACCTGAGAGGACAGCTCAACTTGAGAGGACAGTCCAACTGTAGAGGACAGCTCAACTGTAGAGGACAGCTCAACTTGAGAGGACAGCTCAACTTGAGAGGACAGCACAACTTGCGAGGACAGCACAACTTGCGAGGACAGCAAAGCTTGCGAGGACAGCAAAGCTTGAGAGGACAGCAAAGTTTGTGATGACAGCATGGCTTGCGAGGACAGCAAGGCTTGCGTGGACAGCACGTCTTCCGAGGACAGCACGGCTTGCGAGGACAGCACGGCTTGCGAGGACAGCACAGCTTGTGAGGACAGCACGGCTTGCAAGGACAGCACGGCTTGCAAGGACAGCACAGCTTGCGATGACAGCACAACTTGCGAGGACAGCACGGCTTGCGAGGACAGCTCAACTTGAGAGGACAGCTCAACTTGAGAGGACAGCTCAACTTGAGAGGACAGCTCAACCTGAGAGGACAGCTCAACTTGAGAGGACAGCTTAACTTGAGAGGACAGCTCAACTTGAGAGGGCAGCTCAACTTGAGAGGACAGCTCAACTTGAGAGGACAGCTCATCTACAGAGGACAGCTCATCTAGAGAGGACAGCTCAACATCAGAGGACAGCTCAACTTGAAGGAGAGGTCAACTTGAGAGGACATCTCAACTTGAGAGGACAGCTCAACTTGAGAGGACAGCTCAACTTGAGAGGACAGCTCAACTAGAGAGGGCAGCTCATCTTGAGAGGACAGCTCAACTTGAGAGGACAGCTCAACTTGAGAGGACAGCTCAACTTGGGAGGGCAGCTCAACTTGAGAGGGCAGCTCAACTTGAGAGGGCAGCTCAACTTGAGAGGGCAGCTCAACTTGAGAGGAAATCTCAACCTGAGAGGACACCTCAACCTGAGAGGACAGCTCAACTTGAGAGGACAGTCCAACTGTAGAGGACAGCTCAACTGTAGAGGACAGCTCAACTTGAGAGGACAGCTCAACTTGAGAGGACAGCACAACTTGCGAGGACAGCACAACTTGCGAGGACAGCAAAGCTTGCGAGGACAGCAAAGCTTGAGAGGACAGCAAAGTTTGTGATGACAGCATGGCTTGCGAGGACAGCAAGGCTTGCGTGGACAGCACGTCTTCCGAGGACAGCACGGCTTGCGAGGACAGCACGGCTTGCGAGGACAGCACAGCTTGCGAGGACAGCACGGCTTGCAAGGACAGCACGGCTTGCAAGGACAGCATGGCTTGCGAGGACAGCACGGCTTGCAAGGACAGCTCATTTTGAGAGGACAGCTCAACTTGAGAGGACAGCTCAACTTGAGAGGACAGCTCAACTTGAGTGGACAGCTTAACTTGAGAGGACAGCTCAACTTGAGAGGACAGCTCAACTTGAGAGGACAGCTCATCTAGAGAGGACAGCTCATCTGGAGAGGACAGCTCATCTAGAGAGGACAGCTCAACATCAGAGGACAGCTCAACTTGAAGGAGAGGTCAACTTAAGAGGACATCTCAACTTGAGAGGACAGCTCAACTTGAGAGGACAGCTTAACTTGAGAGGACAGCTCAACTTCAGAGGACAGCTCAACTTCAGAGGACAGCTCAAGTTGAGAGGACAGCTCAACTAGAGAAGACAGCGCAACTTGAGAGGTCAGCTCAAGTTGAGAGGACAGCTCAAGTTGAGAGGACAGCTCAACTTGAGAGGACAGCTCAACTTGAGAGGACAGCTCAAGTTGAGAGGACAGCTCAACTTGAGAGGACAGCTCAACTTGAGAAGACAGCTCAACTTGAGAGGACGGCACAACATGAAAGGACAGCACAACTTGAGAGGACAGCTCAACTTGACAGGACAGCTCAACTTGAGAGGACAGCTCAGCCTGAGAGGACAGCTTAACTTGAGAGGACAGCTCAACTTGAGAGGACAGCACTACTTGAGAGGAAAGCACAACTTGCGAGGACAGCAAAGCTTGTGAGGACAGCACAGCTTGCCGGGACAGCACGGCTTTCTAGGACAGCACAGCTTGCGAGGACAGCACAGCTTGTGAGGACTGCACAGCTTGCGAGGACAGCACAGCTTGCGAGGACAGCACAGCTTGCAAGGACAGCACGGCTTGTGAGGACAGCACAGCTTGCGAGGACAGCACAGCTTGTGAGGACAGCACAGCTTGCGAGGACAGCACAGTTTGCGAGGACAGCACAGCTTGCGAGGACAGCACTGCTTGATAGGACAGCTCAACTTGAGAGAACAGCTCAACTTGTGAGGACAGCTCAACGTGAGAGAACAGCTCAACTAGAGAGGACAGCTCAACTTGAGAGGACAGCTCAACTTGAGAGGACAGCACAACTTGCGAGGACAGCACAACTTGCGAGGACAGCAAAGCTTGTGAGGACAGCAAAGCTTGAGAGGACAGCAAAGTTTGTGATGACAGCACGGCTTGCGAGGACAGCACGCCTTTCCAGGACAGCACGGCTTGCAAGGACAGCACGGCTTGCGTGGACAGCACGGCGTGTGAGGACAGCACGGGTTGCGAGGACAGCACGGGTTGCGAGGACAGCACGGCAAGCGAGGACAGCATGGCTTGCGAGGACAGCACAGGTTGTGAGGACAGGACAGATTGCGAGGACAGCAAAGCTTTCAAGGACAGCACAGCTTCCGAGGACAGCACAGCTTCCGAGGACAGCAAAGCTTCCGATGACAGCACAGCTTGCGAGGACAGCACAGCTTGCGTGGACAGCACAGCTTGCGAAGACAGCACAGCTTGCAAGGACTGCACAGCTTGCGAGGAGAGCACATCTTGTGAGGACAGCACAGCTTGCGAGGACAGCACAGCTTGCGAGGACAGCACAGATTGCGAGGACAGCACAGCTTGTGAGGACAGCATAGCTTGCGAGAACTGCACAGCTTGCGAGGACAGCACAGCTTGCGAGGACAGCATAGCTTGCGAGAACAGCACACCTTGTGGGGACAGCACAGCTTGCGGGGACAGCTAAACTTGAGAGGAGTGCTCAACTAGAGAGGACAGATCAACTAGAGAGGACAGATCAACTTGAGAGGACAGATGAACTGGCGAGGACAGCTCAACTTGCTAGGACAGCTAGACTTACGAGAACAGCTCAACCTGCCAGGACAGCTCAACTTGAAAGGAGAGCACAACTTGAGAAGACAGCTCAACTTGTGAGGACGGCTCAACTTGAGACGACAGCTCAGTTTGAGACAACAGCACAACTTGAGAGGACAGCTCAACTTGAGAGGACAGCTCCACTAGAGCGGATAGCTCAACTTGAGAGGACAGCTCTACTTGAGAGGACAGCTCTACTTGAGAGGACAGCTCAACTTGAGAGGACACCTCAACTTGAGAGGATAGCTCAACTTGAGAGGACACCTCATTTTGAGAGGACACCTCAACCTGAGAGGACACCTCAACTTGAAAGGACACCTCAACTTGAGAAGATACCTCAACTTGAGAGGACAGCTCAATTTGAGAGGACAGCTCAACTTGAGAGGACAGCTCGATTTGAGAGGACAGCTCAACTTGAGAGGACAGCTCATATTGAGAGGTCAGCTCAACTTGAGAGGACAGCTACACTTGAGAGGACAGCACAACTTGGGAGGACAGCACAACTTGAGAGGGCAGCACAACTTGAGAGGACAGTACAACTTGCGAGGACAGCACAACTTGCACTAACAGCACAACTTGGGAGGACAGCACAGCTTGCGAGGACGGCACAGCTTGCGAGGACAGCACAGCTTGCGAGGACAGCGCAGCTTGCAAGGAGAGCTCAACTTGCGAGGACAGCTCAACTTGAGAGGACAGCACTACTTGAGAGGACAGCACAAGTTGCGATGATAGCAAAGCTTGCAAGGACAGCACAGCTTGTGAGGACAGCACGGCTAGCGAGGACAGTACGATTTGCGAGGACAGGTCGGCTGGCGAGGACAGCACGGCTTGCGAGGACAGCACGGGTTGCGAGGACAGCACAGGTTGTGAGGACAGCACAGCTTGCGAGGACAGCACAGCTTGCGAGGACATCACTGCTTGTGAGGACAGCACAGCTTGCGAGGTCAGCACAGCTTGCGAGGACAGCACAGCTTGCGAGGACAGCACAGCTTGCGAGGACAGCACAGCTTGCGAGGACAGTACAGCTTGCAAGGACAGCACAGCTTGCGAGGACAGCACAGCTTGCGAGGACAGCACAGCTTGCGAGGACAGTACAGCTTGCAAGGACAGCACAGCTTGCGAGGACAGCACAGCTTGCGAGGACAGCACACCTTGCAAAGACGGCACAGCTTGCGTAGACGGCACAGCCTGCGAGGACAGCTCAACTTGAGAGGACAGCTCAACTTGAGAGGACAGCTCAACTTGAGAGGACAGCTCAACGTCAGAGGACAGCTCAACTTGAGAGGTCAGCTCAACGTGAGAGGACAGCCCAACTTGAGAGGACAGCGCTATTTGAGAGGAAAGCACAACTTGCGAGGACAGCAATGCTTGTGAGGACAGCACAGCTTGCCAGGACAGCACGGCTTTCTAGGACAGCACAGCTTGCGAGCACAGCACAGCTTGCGAGGAAAGCACAGCTTGCGAGGAAAGCACAGCTTGCGAGGACAGCACAGCTTCCGAGGACAGCACAGCTTGCGAGGACAGCACAGCTTGCGAGGGCAGCACTGCTTGCGAGGACAGCTCAACTTGAGAGGACAGCTCAACTTGTGAGGACGGCTCAACGTGAGAGAACAGCTCAACTAGAGAGGACAGCTCAACTAGAGACGACAGCTCAACTAGGGAAGACAGCTCAACTACAGAGGACAGCTCAACTAGAGAGGACAGATCAACTAGAGAAGACAGCTCAACTTTAGAGGACAGCTCAAGTTGAGAGGACATCTCAACTTGAGAGGACAGCTCAACTTGAGAGGACAGCTCAACCTGAGACGACAGCTCAACTTGAGAGGACAGCACAACTTGAGAGGACAGCACAACTTGGGAGGGCAGCACAACTTGGGCGGACAGCACAGCTTGCGCCGACAGCAAAGCTTGCACCGACAGCAAAGCTTGCAAGGACAGCACGGCTTGCGAGGACAGCACGGATATCGACGACAGCACGGCTTGCGAGGACAGCATCTCTTGCAAGGACAGCACAGCTTGCGAGAGCAGCACAGCTTGCAGCGACAGCACAGCTTGTGAGGACAGCACAGCTTGCGGGGACAGCTCAGCTTGAGGGGACAGCACAGCTTGCGGGGACAGCACAGCTTGCGGGGACAGCACAGCTTGCGGGGACAGCACAGCTTGCGGGGACAGCACATATTACGAGGACAGCTCAACTTGAGAGGACAGCTCAACCTGAGAGGAAAGCTCAACCTGAAAGGACAGCTCAACTAGAGAGGACAGCTCAATTTTAGAGGACAGCTCAACTTGAGATGACAGCTCAACTTGAGAGGACAGGTCAACTTGAGAGGACAGCTCAACTTGACAGGACAGCTCAATTTGACAGCTCAACTTGAGAGGACAGCTCAACTAGAGAGGACAGCTCATCTTGAGAAGACAGCTCAACTTGAGAGGACAGCTCAACTTGAGAGGGCAGCTCAACTTGAGTGTACAGCTCAACTTGAGAGGACAGCTCAAATTGAGAGGACAGCTCAATTTGAGAGGACAGCACAACTTGCGAGGACAGCACAACTTGCGAGGACAGCAAAGCTTGCGAGGACAGCAAAGCTTGTGAGGACAGCAATGCTTGTGAGGACAGCACGGCTTGCGAGGACAGCAAGGCTTGGGTGGACAGCATGGCTTCCGAGGACAGCACGGCTTGCGAGGACAGCACAGCTTGTGAGGACAGCACAGCTTGCGAGGACAGCACAGCTTGCGATGACAGCATGGCTTGCAAGGACAGCACGGCTTGCGAGGACAGCACAGCTTGCGAGGACAGCACAGCTTGCGAGGACAGCACAGCTTGCGAGGACAGCACAGCTTTCGAGGACAGCACAGCTTGTGATGACAGCACAACTTGCGAGGACAGCACGGCTTGCGAGGACAGCTCAACTTGAGAGGACAGCTCAACTTGAGAGGACAGCTAAACTTGAGAGGACAGCCCACCTTGAGAGAACAGCTCATCTAGAGAGGACAGCTCATCTAGAGAGGACAGCTCAACATCAGAGGACAGCTCAACTTGAAGGAGAAGTGAACTTGAGAGGACAGCTTAACTTGAGAGGACAGCTCAACTTGAGAGGACAGCTCAACTTGAGAGGACAGCTCAACTAGAGAGGGCAGCTCAACTAGAGAGGGCATGTCAACTAGGGAGGTCAGCTCAACTAGAGAGGGAAGCTCAACTTGAGAGGACAGCTCAACTTAAGAGGACAGCTCAACTTGAGAGGGCAGCTCAACTTGAGAGGGCAGCTCAACTTGAGAGGGCAGCTCAACTTGAGAGGGCAGCTCAACTTGAGAGGGCAGCTCATTTTGACAGGGCAGCTCAACTTGAGAGGGCAGCTCAACTTGAGTGTACAGCTCAACTTGAGAGGAAATCTCAACCTGAGAGGACACCTCAACCTGAGAGGACAGCTCAACTTGAGAGGACAGCTCAACTTGAGAGGACAGCTCATCTTGAGTGGACAGCTCAACTTGAGAGGACGGCACAACTTGAAAGGACAGCACAACTTGAGAGGACAGCTCAACTTGAGAGGACAGCTCAACTTGAGAAGACAGCTCAACCTGAGAGGACAGCTTAACTTGAGATGACAGCTCAACTTGAGAGGGCAGCTCAACTTGAGAGGCCAGCACTACTTGAGAGGAAAGCACAACTTGCGAGGACAGCACAACTTGCGAGGACAGCAAAGCTTGCGAGAACAGCACAGCTTGCCAGGACAGCACGGCTTTCTAGGACAGCACAGCTTGAGAGAAAACCACAGCCTGCGAGGACAGCACAGCTTGCGAGGACAGCACAGCTTGCGAGAGCAGCACAGCTTGCAGGGACAGCACAGCTTGCGAGGACAGCACAGCTTGTGGGGACAGCACAGCTGGCGGGGACAGCACAGCTTGCGGGGACGGAACAGCTTGCGGGGACGGCACAGCTTGCGGGGTCAGCACAGCTTGTGGGGACAGCACAGCTTGCGGGGACAGCACACCTTGCGGGGACAGCACAGATTGCGAGGACAGCTCAACTTGGGAGGACAGCTCAACCTGAGAGGAAAGCTCAACCTGAGAGGACAACTCAGCTAGAGAGGACAGCTCAACTTTAGAGGACAGCTCAACTTGAGAGGACAGCACAACTTGCGAGGACAGCACAACTTGCGAGGACAGCAAAGCTTGCGAGGACAGCAAAGCTTGTGAGGACAGCACGGCTTGCAAGGACAGCACGACTTGCGAGGACAGCACAGCTTGCGAGGACAGCATGGCTTGCAAGGACAGCACGGCTTGCGAGGACAGCACAGCTTGCGAGGAGAGCACAGCATGCGAGGATAGCTCAACTTAAGAGGACAGCTGAACTTCAGAGGACAGCTCAACTTCAGAGGACAGCTTAACTTGAGAGGACAGCTCAACTTCAGAGGGCAGCTCAACTTGAGAGGACAGCTCAACTTGAGAGGACAGCTCATCCAGAGAGGACAGCTCATCTAGAGAGGACAGCTCAACATCAGAGGACAGCTCAACTTGAAGGAGAGGTCAACTTGAGATGACATCTCAACTTGAGAGGACAGCTCAACTTGAGAGGACAGCTCAACTAGAGAGGACAGCTCAACTAGAGAGGACAGCTCAACTAGAGAGGACAGCTCAACTAGGGAAGACAGCTGAACTAGAGAGGACAGCTCAACTAGAGAGGACAGATCAACTAGAGAAGACAGCTCAACTTGAGAGGACAGCTTAACTTTAGAGGACAGCTCAACTTGAGAGGACAGCTCAACTTGAGAGGACAGCTCAACTTGAGAGGACAGCTCAACCTGAGATGACAGCTCAACTTGAGAGGACAGCTCAACTTGAGAGGACAGCTCAACTTGAGAGGACAGCTCAACTAGAGAGGACAGCTCAACTAGAGAGGACAGCTCAACTTGAGAGGACAGCACAACTTGCGAGGACAGCACAACTTGTGCGGACAGCACAGCTTGCACCGACAGCAAAGCTTGCACCGACAGCAAAGCTTGCAAGGACAGCACGGCTTGCTAAGACAGCACGGATTGCGACGACAGCACGGCTTGCGAGGACAGCACGGCTTGCGAGGACAGCACAGCTTGAGAGAGCAGCACAGCTTGCAGGGACAGCACAGCTTGCGAGGACAACACAGGTTGCGGGGACAGCACAGCTTGCGGGGACAGCACAGCTTGCGGGGACAGCACACCTTGCGGGGACAGCACAGATTGCGAGGACAGCTCAACTTGAGAGGACAGCTCAACCTGAGAGGAAAGCTCAACCTGAGAGGACAGCTCAACTAGAGAGGACAGCTCAACTTTAGAGGACAGCTCAACTTGAGAGGACAATTCAACTTGAGAGGACAGCTCAACTTGAGAGGGCAGCTCAACTTGAGAGGGCAGCTCAACTTCAGAGGGCAGTTCAACTTCAGAGGGCAGCTCAGCTTGAGATGGCAGCTCAACTTGAGAGGGCAGCTCAACTTGAGAGGACAGCTCAATTTGAGAGGACAGCACAACTTGAGAGGACAGCACAACTTGCGAGGACAGCACAACTTGGGAGGACACCACAGCTTGCGCCGACAGCAAAGCCTGCACAGACAGCAAAGCTTGCAAGGACAGCACGGCTTGCGAGGACAGCACGGATTGCGACGACAGCACGGCTTGCGAGGACAGCACGGCTTGCGAGGACAGCACAGGTTGCGAGAGCAGCTCAACTTGAGAGGACAGGTCAACTTAAAAGGGCAGCTCAACTTCAGAGGGCAGGTCAACTTGAGAGGGCAGCTCAACTTGAGAACGCAGCTCAACTTGAGAGGGCAGCTCAACTTGAGTGTACAGCTCAACTTGAGAGGAAATCTCATCTTGAGAGGACAGCTCAACTTGAGAGGACAGCTCAACTTAAAAGGGCAGCTCAACTTCAGAGGGCAGCTCAACTTGAGAGGGCAGCTCAACTTGATAGGGCAGCTCAACTTGAGAGGACAGCTCAACTTGAGAGGACAGCTCAACTAGAGAGGACAGCACAACTTAAGAGGACAGCTCAACTTAAGAGGACAGCTCAACTTAAAAGGGCAGCTCAACTTCAGAGGGCAGCTCAACTTGAGAGGGCAGCTCAACTTGAGAGGGCAGCTCAACTTGAGAGGGCAGCTCAACTTGAGTGTACAGCTCAACTTGAGAGGACAGCTCAACTAGAGAGGACAGCTCATCTTGAGAGGATAGCTCAACTTGAGAGGACAGCTCAACTTAAGAGGAGAGCTCAACTTAAAAGGGCAGCTCAACTTCAGAGGGCAGCTCAACTTGAGAGGGCAGCTCAACTTGATAGGGCAGCTCAACTTGAGAGGACAGCTCAACTTGAGAGGACAGCTCAACTAGAGAGGACAGCTCAACTAGAGAGGACAGCTCAACTAGAGAGGACAGCTCAACTAGGAAAGACAGCTGAACTAGAGAGGACAGCTCAACTAGAGAGGACAGATCAACTAGAGAAGACAGCTCAACTTGAGAGGACAGCTTAACTTTAGAGGACAGCTCAACTTGAGAGGACAGCTCAACTTCAGAGGACAGCTCAACTTGAGAGGACAGCTCAACCTGAGATGACAGCTCAACTTGAGAGGACAGCTCAACTTGCGAGGGCAGCTCAACTTCAGAGGGCAGCTCAACTTGAGAGGACAGCTCAACTTGCGAGGACAGCACAACTTGTGCGGACAGCACAGCTTGCACCGACAGCAAAGCTTGCACCGACAGCAAAGCTTGCAAGGACAGCACGGCTTGCTAAGACAGCACGGATTGCGACGACAGCACGGCTTGCGAGGACAGCACGGCTTGCGCGGACAGCACAGCTTGAGAGAGCAGCACAGCTTGCAGGGACAGCACAGCTTGCGAGGACAACACAGGTTGCGGGGACAGCACAGCTTGCGGGGACAGCACAGCTTGCGGGGACAGCACACCTTGCGGGGACAGCACAGATTGCGAGGACAGCTCAACTTGAGAGGACAGCTCAACCTGAGAGGAAAGCTCAACCTGAGAGGACAGCTCAACTAGAGAGGACAGCTCAACTTTAAAGGACAGCTCAACTTGAGAGGACAATTCAACTTGAGAGGACAGCTCAACTTGAGAGGGCAGCTCAACTTGAGAGGGCAGCTCAACTTCAGAGGGCAGCTCAACTTCAGAGGGCAGCTCAGCTTGAGAGGGCAGCTCAACTTGAGAGGGCAGCTCAACTTGAGAGGACAGCTCAATTTGAGAGGACAGCACAACTTGAGAGGACAGCACAACTTGCGAGGACAGCACAACTTGGGAGGACACCACAGCTTGCGCCGACAGCAAAGCTTGCACTGACAGCAAAGCTTGCAAGGACAGCACGGCTTGCGAGGACAGCACGGATTGCGACGACAGCACGGCTTGCGAGGACAGCACGGCTTGCGAGGACAGCACAGGTTGCGAGAGCAGCTCAACTTGAGAGGACAGGTCAACTTAAAAGGGCAGCTCAACTTCAGAGGGCAGCTCAACTTGAGAGGGCAGCTCAACTTGAGAACGCAGCTCAACTTGAGAGGGCAGCTCAACTTGAGTGTACAGCTCAACTTGAGAGGAAATCTCATCTTGAGAGGACAGCTCAACTTGAGAGGACAGCTCAACTTAAAAGGGCAGCTCAACTTCAGAGGGCAGCTCAACTTGAGAGGGCAGCTCAACTTGATAGGGCAGCTCAACTTGAGAGGACAGCTCAACTTGAGAGGACAGCTCAACTAGAGAGGACAGCACAACTTAAGAGGACAGCTCAACTTAAAAGGGCAGCTCAACTTCAGAGGGCAGCTCAACTTGAGAGGGCAGCTCAACTTGAGAGGGCAGCTCAACTTGAGAGGGCAGCTCAACTTGAGTGTACAGCTCAACTTGAGAGGAAATCTCAAGCTGAGAGGACACCTCAACCTGAGAGGACAGCTCAACTTGAGAGGACAGTCCAACTGTAGAGGACAGCAGAACTGTAGAGGACAGCAGAACTGTAGAGGACAGCTCAACTTGAGAGGACACCTCAACTTGAGAGGACAGCTCAACTTGAGAGGACAGCTCAACTTGAGAGGACAGCTCAACTTGAGAGGACAGCTCAACTCGAGAGGACAGCACAACTTGAGAGGACAGCACAACTTGCGAGGACAGCACAACTTGCGAGGACAGCAAAGCTTGCGAGGACAGCAAAGCTTGTGTGGACAGCAAAACTTGTGAGGACAGCACGGCTTGCGAGGACAGCAAGGCTTGCGTGAACAGCATGGCTTCCGAGGACAGCACGGCTTGCGAGGACAGCACGGCTTGTGAGGACAGCATGGCTTGCGAGGACAGCACGGCTTGCGAGGACAGCTCGGCTTGCTAGGACAGCACAGCTTGCGAGGACAGCACAGCTTGCGAGGACAGCACAGCTTGCGATGACAGCACAGCTTGCGATGACAGCACAACTTGCGAGGACAGCACGGCTTGCGAGGACAGCTCAACTTGAGAGGACAGCTCAACTTGAGAGGACAGCTCAACTTGAGAGGACAGCTCAACCTGAGAGGACAGCTCAACTTGAGAGGACAGCTTAACTTGAGAGGACAGCTCAACTTGAGAGGGCAGCTCAACTTGAGAGGACAGCTCAACTTGAGAGGACAGCTCATCTACAGAGGACAGCTCATCTAGAGAGGACAGCTCAACATCAGAGGACAGCTCAACTTGAAGGAGAGGTCAACTTGAGAGGACATCTCAACTTGAGAGGACAGCTCAACTTGAGAGGACAGCTCAACTTGAGAGGACAGCTCAACTAGAGAGGGCAGCTCATCTTGAGAGGACAGCTCAACTTGAGAGGACAGCTCAACTTGAGAGGACAGCTCAACTTGGGAGGGCAGCTCAACTTGAGAGGGCAGCTCAACTTGAGAGGGCAGCTCAACTTGAGAGGGCAGCTCAACTTGAGAGGAAATCTCAACCTGAGAGGACACCTCAACCTGAGAGGACAGCTCAACTTGAGAGGACAGTCCAACTGTAGAGGACAGCTCAACTGTAGAGGACAGCTCAACTTGAGAGGACAGCTCAACTTGAGAGGACAGCACAACTTGCGAGGACAGCACAACTTGCGAGGACAGCAAAGCTTGCGAGGACAGCAAAGCTTGAGAGGACAGCAAAGTTTGTGATGACAGCATGGCTTGCGAGGACAGCAAGGCTTGCGTGGACAGCACGTCTTCCGAGGACAGCACGGCTTGCGAGGACAGCACGGCTTGCGAGGACAGCACAGCTTGCGAGGACAGCACGGCTTGCAAGGACAGCACGGCTTGCAAGGACAGCACAGCTTGCGATGACAGCACAACTTGCGAGGACAGCACGGCTTGCGAGGACAGCTCAACTTGAGAGGACAGCTCAACTTGAGAGGACAGCTCAACTTGAGAGGACAGCTCAACCTGAGAGGACAGCTCAACTTGAGAGGACAGCTTAACTTGAGAGGACAGCTCAACTTGAGAGGGCAGCTCAACTTGAGAGGACAGCTCAACTTGAGAGGACAGCTCATCTACAGAGGACAGCTCATCTAGAGAGGACAGCTCAACATCAGAGGACAGCTCAACTTGAAGGAGAGGTCAACTTGAGAGGACATCTCAACTTGAGAGGACAGCTCAACTTGAGAGGACAGCTCAACTTGAGAGGACAGCTCAACTAGAGAGGGCAGCTCATCTTGAGAGGACAGCTCAACTTGAGAGGACAGCTCAACTTGAGAGGACAGCTCAACTTGGGAGGGCAGCTCAACTTGAGAGGGCAGCTCAACTTGAGAGGGCAGCTCAACTTGAGAGGGCAGCTCAACTTGAGAGGAAATCTCAACCTGAGAGGACACCTCAACCTGAGAGGACAGCTCAACTTGAGAGGACAGTCCAACTGTAGAGGACAGCTCAACTGTAGAGGACAGCTCAACTTGAGAGGACAGCTCAACTTGAGAGGACAGCACAACTTGCGAGGACAGCACAACTTGCGAGGACAGCAAAGCTTGCGAGGACAGCAAAGCTTGAGAGGACAGCAAAGTTTGTGATGACAGCATGGCTTGCGAGGACAGCAAGGCTTGCGTGGACAGCACGTCTTCCGAGGACAGCACGGCTTGCGAGGACAGCACGGCTTGCGAGGACAGCACAGCTTGCGAGGACAGCACGGCTTGCAAGGACAGCACGGCTTGCAAGGACAGCATGGCTTGCGAGGACAGCACGGCTTGCAAGGACAGCTCATTTTGAGAGGACAGCTCAACTTGAGAGGACAGCTCAACTTGAGAGGACAGCTCAACTTGAGTGGACAGCTTAACTTGAGAGGACAGCTCAACTTGAGAGGACAGCTCAACTTGAGAGGACAGCTCATCTAGAGAGGACAGCTCATCTGGAGAAGACAGCTCATCTAGAGAGGACAGCTCAACATCAGAGGACAGCTCAACTTGAAGGAGAGGTCAACTTAAGAGGACATCTCAACTTGAGAGGACAGCTCAACTTGAGAGGACAGCTTAACTTGAGAGGACAGCTCAACTTCAGAGGACAGCTCAACTTCAGAGGACAGCTCAAGTTGAGAGGACAGCTCAACTAGAGAAGACAGCGCAACTTGAGAGGTCAGCTCAAGTTGAGAGGACAGCTCAAGTTGAGAGGACAGCTCAACTTGAGAGGACAGCTCAACTTGAGAGGACAGCTCAAGTTGAGAGGACAGCTCAACTTGAGAGGACAGCTCAACTTGAGAAGACAGCTCAACTTGAGAGGACGGCACAACATGAAAGGACAGCACAACTTGAGAGGACAGCTCAACTTGACAGGACAGCTCTACTTGAGAGGACAGCTCAGCCTGAGAGGACAGCTTAACTTGAGAGGACAGCTCAACTTGAGAGGACAGCACTACTTGAGAGGAAAGCACAACTTGCGAGGACAGCAAAGCTTGTGAGGACAGCACAGCTTGCCGGGACAGCACGGCTTTCTAGGACAGCACAGCTTGCGAGGACAGCACAGCTTGTGAGGACTGCACAGCTTGCGAGGACAGCACAGCTTGCGAGGACAGCACAGCTTGCAAGGACAGCACGGCTTGTGAGGACAGCACAGCTTGCGAGGACAGCACAGCTTGTGAGGACAGCACAGCTTGCGAGGACAGCACAGTTTGCGAGGACAGCACAGCTTGCGAGGACAGCACTGCTTGATAGGACAGCTCAACTTGAGAGAACAGCTCAACTTGTGAGGACAGCTCAACGTGAGAGAACAGCTCAACTAGAGAGGACAGCTCAACTTGAGAGGACAGCTCAACTTGAGTGGACAGCACAACTTGCGAGGACAGCACAACTTGCGAGGACAGCAAAGCTTGTGAGGACAGCAAAGCTTGAGAGGACAGCAAAGTTTGTGATGACAGCACGGCTTGCGAGGACAGCACGCCTTTCCAGGACAGCACGGCTTGCAAGGACAGCACGGCTTGCGTGGACAGCACGGCGTGTGAGGACAGCACGGGTTGCGAGGACAGCACGGGTTGCGAGGACAGCACGGCAAGCGAGGACAGCATGGCTTGCGAGGACAGCACAGGTTGTGAGGACATGACAGATTGCGAGGACAGCAAAGCTTTCAAGGACAGCACAGCTTCCGAGGACAGCACAGCTTCCGAGGACAGCAAAGCTTCCGATGACAGCACAGCTTGCGAGGACAGCACAGCTTGCATGGACAGCACAGCTTGCGAAGACAGCACAGCTTGCAAGGACTGCACAGCTTGCGAGGAGAGCACATCTTGTGAGGACAGCACAGCTTGCGAGGACAGCACAGCTTGCGAGGACAGCACAGATTGCGAGGACAGCACAGCTTGTGAGGACAGCATAGCTTGCGAGAACTGCACAGCTTGCGAGGACAGCACAGCTTGCGAGGACAGCATAGCTTGCGAGAACAGCACACCTTGTGGGGACAGCACAGCTTGCGGGGACAGCTAAACTTGAGAGGAGTGCTCAACTAGAGAGGACAGATCAACTAGAGAGGACAGATCAACTTGAGAGGACAGATCAACTGGCGAGGACAGCTCAACTTGCTAGGACAGCTAGACTTACGAGAACAGCTCAACCTGCCAGGACAGCTCAACTTGAGAGGAGAGCACAACTTGAGAAGACAGCTCAACTTGTGAGGACGGCTCAACTTGAGACGACAGCTCAGTTTGAGACAACAGCACAACTTGAGAGGACAGCTCAACTTGAGAGGACAGCTCCACTAGAGCGGATAGCTCAACTTGAGAGGACAGCTCTACTTGAGAGGACAGCTCTACTTGAGAGGACAGCTCAACTTGAGAGGACACCTCAACTTGAGAGGATAGCTCAACTTGAGAGGACACCTCATTTTGAGAGGACACCTCAACCTGAGAGGACACCTCAACTTGAAAGGACACCTCAACTTGAGAAGATACCTCAACTTGAGAGGACAGCTCAATTTGAGAGGACAGCTCAACTTGAGAGGACAGCTCGATTTGAGAGGACAGCTCAACTTGAGAGGACAGCTCATATTGAGAGGTCAGCTCAACTTGAGAGGACAGCTACACTTGAGAGGACAGCACAACTTGGGAGGACAGCACAACTTGAGAGGGCAGCACAACTTGAGAGGACAGTACAACTTGCGAGGACAGCACAACTTGCACTAACAGCACAACTTGGGAGGACAGCACAGCTTGCGAGGACGGCACAGCTTGCGAGGACAGCACAGCTTGCGAGGACAGCGCAGCTTGCAAGGAGAGCTCAACTTGCGAGGACAGCTCAACTTGAGAGGACAGCACTACTTGAGAGGACAGCACAAGTTGCGATGATAGCAAAGCTTGCAAGGACAGCACAGCTTGTGAGGACAGCACGGCTAGCGAGGACAGTACGATTTGCGAGGACAGGTCGGCTGGCGAGGACAGCACGGCTTGCGAGGACAGCACGGGTTGCGAGGACAGCACAGGTTGTGAGGACAGCACAGCTTGCGAGGACAGCACAGCTTGCGAGGACATCACTGCTTGTGAGGACAGCACAGCTTGCAAGGACAGCACAGCTTGCGAGGACAGCACAGCTTGCGAGGACAGCACAGATTGCGAGGACAGCTCAACTTGGGAGGACAGCTCAACCTGAGAGGAAAGCTCAACCTGAGAGGACAACTCAGCTAGAGAGGACAGCTCAACTTTAGAGGACAGCTCAACTTGAGAGGACAGCACAACTTGCGAGGACAGCACAACTTGCGAGGACAGCAAAGCTTGCGAGGACAGCAAAGCTTGTGAGGACAGCACGGCTTGCAAGGACAGCACGACTTGCGAGGACAGCACAGCTTGCGAGGACAGCATGGCTTGCAAGGACAGCACGGCTTGCGAGGACAGCACAGCTTGCGAGGAGAGCACAGCATGCGAGGATAGCTCAACTTAAGAGGACAGCTGAACTTCAGAGGACAGCTCAACTTCAGAGGACAGCTTAACTTGAGAGGACAGCTCAACTTCAGAGGGCAGCTCAACTTGAGAGGACAGCTCAACTTGAGAGGACAGCTCATCCAGAGAGGACAGCTCATCTAGAGAGGACAGCTCAACATCAGAGGACAGCTCAACTTGAAGGAGAGGTCAACTTGAGATGACATCTCAACTTGAGAGGACAGCTCAACTTGAGAGGACAGCTCAACTAGAGAGGACAGCTCAACTAGAGAGGACAGCTCAACTAGAGAGGACAGCTCAACTAGGGAAGACAGCTGAACTAGAGAGGACAGCTCAACTAGAGAGGACAGATCAACTAGAGAAGACAGCTCAACTTGAGAGGACAGCTTAACTTTAGAGGACAGCTCAACTTGAGAGGACAGCTCAACTTGAGAGGACAGCTCAACTTGAGAGGACAGCTCAACCTGAGATGACAGCTCAATTTGAGAGGACAGCTCAACTTGAGAGGACAGCTCAACTTGAGAGGACAGCTCAACTAGAGAGGACAGCTCAACTAGAGAGGACAGCTCAACTTGAGAGGACAGCACAACTTGCGAGGACAGCACAACTTGTGCGGACAGCACAGCTTGCACCGACAGCAAAGCTTGCACCGACAGCAAAGCTTGCAAGGACAGCACGGCTTGCTAAGACAGCACGGATTGCGACGACAGCACGGCTTGCGAGGACAGCACGGCTTGCGAGGACAGCACAGCTTGAGAGAGCAGCACAGCTTGCAGGGACAGCACAGCTTGCGAGGACAACACAGGTTGCGGGGACAGCACAGCTTGCGGGGACAGCACAGCTTGCGGGGACAGCACACCTTGCGGGGACAGCACAGATTGCGAGGACAGCTCAACTTGAGAGGACAGCTCAACCTGAGAGGAAAGCTCAACCTGAGAGGACAGCTCAACTAGAGAGGACAGCTCAACTTTAGAGGACAGCTCAACTTGAGAGGACAATTCAATTTGAGAGGACAGCTCAACTTGAGAGGGCAGCTCAACTTGAGAGGGCAGCTCAACTTCAGAGGGCAGTTCAACTTCAGAGGGCAGCTCAGTTTGAGATGGCAGCTCAACTTGAGAGGGCAGCTCAACTTGAGAGGACAGCTCAATTTGAGAGGACAGCACAACTTGAGAGGACAGCACAACTTGCGAGGACAGCACAACTTGGGAGGACACCACAGCTTGCGCCGACAGCAAAGCCTGCACAGACAGCAAAGCTTGCAAGGACAGCACGGCTTGCGAGGACAGCACGGATTGCGACGACAGCACGGCTTGCGAGGACAGCACGGCTTGCAAGGACAGCACAGCTTGCGAGAGCAGCACAGCTTGCAGCGACAGCACAGCTTGTGAGGACAGCACAGCTTGCGGGGACAGCTCAGCTTGAGGGGACAGCACAGCTTGCGGGGACAGCACAGCTTGCGGGGACAGCACAGCTTGCGGGGACAGCACAGCTTGCGGGGACAGCACATATTACGAGGACAGCTCAACTTGAGAGGACAGCTCAACCTGAGAGGAAAGCTCAACCTGAAAGGACAGCTCAACTAGAGAGGACAGCTCAATTTTAGAGGACAGCTCAACTTGAGATGACAGCTCAACTTGAGAGGACAGGTCAACTTGAGAGGACAGCTCAACTTGACAGGACAGCTCAATTTGACAGCTCAACTTGAGAGGACAGCTCAACTAGAGAGGACAGCTCATCTTGAGAGGACAGCTCAACTTGAGAGGACAGCTCAACTTGAGAGGGCAGCTCAACTTGAGTGTACAGCTCAACTTGAGAGGACAGCTCAAATTGAGAGGACAGCTCAATTTGAGAGGACAGCACAACTTGCGAGGACAGCACAACTTGCGAGGACAGCAAAGCTTGCGAGGACAGCAGAGCTTGTGAGGACAGCAATGCTTGTGAGGACAGCACGGCTTGCGAGGACAGCAAGGCTTGGGTGGACAGCATGGCTTCCGAGGACAGCACGGCTTGCGAGGACAGCACAGCTTGTGAGGACAGCACAGCTTGCGAGGACAGCACAGCTTGCGATGACAGCATGGCTTGCAAGGACAGCACGGCTTGCGAGGACAGCACAGCTTGCGAGGACAGCACAGCTTGCGAGGACAGCACAGCTTGCGAGGACAGCACAGCTTTCGAGGACAGCACAGCTTGTGATGACAGCACAACTTGCGAGGACAGCACGGCTTGCGAGGACAGCTCAACTTGAGAGGACAGCTCAACTTGAGAGGACAGCTAAACTTGAGAGGACAGCCCACCTTGAGAGAACAGCTCATCTAGAGAGGACAGCTCATCTAGAGAGGACAGCTCAACATCAGAGGACAGCTCAACTTGAAGGAGAAGTGAACTTGAGAGGACAGCTTAACTTGAGAGGACAGCTCAACTTGAGAGGACAGCTCAACTTGAGAGGACAGCTCAACTAGAGAGGGCAGCTCAACTAGAGAGGGCATCTCAACTAGGGAGGTCAGCTCAACTAGAGAGGGAAGCTCAACTTGAGAGGACAGCTCAACTTAAGAGGACAGCTCAACTTGAGAGGGCAGCTCAACTTGAGAGGGCAGCTCAACTTGAGAGCGCAGCTCAACTTGAGAGGGCAGCTCAACTTGAGAGGGCAGCTCATTTTGACAGGGCAGCTCAACTTGAGAGGGCAGCTCAACTTGAGTGTACAGCTCAACTTGAGAGGAAATCTCAACCTGAGAGGACACCTCAACCTGAGAGGACAGCTCAACTTGAGAGGACAGCTCAACTTGAGAGGACAGCTCATCTTGAGTGGACAGCTCAACTTGAGAGGACGGCACAACTTGAAAGGACAGCACAACTTGAGAGGACAGCTCAACTTGAGAGGACAGCTCAACTTGAGAAGACAGCTCAACCTGAGAGGACAGCTTAACTTGAGATGACAGCTCAACTTGAGAGGGCAGCTCAACTTGAGAGGCCAGCACTACTTGAGAGGAAAGCACAACTTGTGAGGACAGCACAACTTGCGAGGACAGCAAAGCTTGCGAGAACAGCACAGCTTGCCAGGACAGCACGGCTTTCTAGGACAGCACAGCTTGAGAGAAAACCACAGCCTGCGAGGACAGCACAGCTTGCGAGGACAGCACAGCTTGCGAGAGCAGCACAGCTTGCAGGGACAGCACAGCTTGCGAGGACAGCACAGCTTGTGGGGACAGCACAGCTGGCGGGGACAGCACAGCTTGCGGGGACGGCACAGCTTGCGGGGACGGCACAGCTTCCGGGGTCAGCACAGCTTGTGGGGACAGCACAGCTTGCGGGGACAGCACACCTTGCGGGGACAGCACAGATTGCGAGGACAGCTCAACTTGGGAGGACAGCTCAAACTGAGAGGAAAGCTCAACCTGAGAGGACAACTCAGCTAGAGAGGACAGCTCAACTTTAGAGGACAGCTCAACTTGAGAGGACAGCACAACTTGCGAGGACAGCACAACTTGGGAGGACAGCAAAGCTTGCGAGGACAGCAAAGCTTGTGAGGACAGCACGGCTTGCAAGGACAGCACGACTTGCGAGGACAGCACAGCTTGCGAGGACAGCATGGCTTGCAAGGACAGCACGGCTTGCGAGGACAGCACAGCTTGCGAGGAGAGCACAGCATGCGAGGATAGCTCAACTTAAGAGGACAGCTGAACTTCAGAGGACAGCTCAACTTCAGAGGACAGCTTAACTTGAGAGGACAGCTCAACTTCAGAGGGCAGCTCAACTTGAGAGGACAGCTCAACTTGAGAGGACAGCTCATCCAGAGAGGACAGCTCATCTAGAGAGGACAGCTCAACATCAGAGGACAGCTCAACTTGAAGGAGAGGTCAACTTGAGATGACATCTCAACTTGAGAGGACAGCTCAACTTGAGAGGACAGCTCAACTAGAGAGGACAGCTCAACTAGAGAGGACAGCTCAACTAGAGAGGACAGCTCAACTAGGGAAGACAGCTGAACTAGAGAGGACAGCTCAACTAGAGAGGACAGATCAACTAGAGAAGACAGCTCAACTTGAGAGGACAGCTTAACTTTAGAGGACAGCTCAACTTGAGAGGACAGCTCAACTTGAGAGGACAGCTCAACTTGAGAGGACAGCTCAACCTGAGATGACAGCTCAACTTGAGAGGACAGCTCAACTTGAGAGGACAGCTCAACTTGAGAGGACAGCTCAACTAGAGAGGACAGCTCAACTAGAGAGGACAGCTCAACTTGAGAGGACAGCACAACTTGCGAGGACAGCACAACTTGTGCGGACAGCACAGCTTGCACCGACAGCAAAGCTTGCACCGACAGCAAAGCTTGCAAGGACAGCACGGCTTGCTAAGACAGCACGGATTGCGACGACAGCACGGCTTGCGAGGACAGCACGGCTTGCGAGGACAGCACAGCTTGAGAGAGCAGCACAGCTTGCAGGGACAGCACAGCTTGCGAGGACAACACAGGTTGCGGGGACAGCACAGCTTGCGGGGACAGCACAGCTTGCGGGGACAGCACACCTTGCGGGGACAGCACAGATTGCGAGGACAGCTCAACTTGAGAGGACAGCTCAACCTGAGAGGAAAGCTCAACCTGAGAGGACAGCTCAACTAGAGAGGACAGCTCAACTTTAGAGGACAGCTCAACTTGAGAGGACAATTCAACTTGAGAGGACAGCTCAACTTGAGAGGGCAGCTCAACTTGAGAGGGCAGCTCAACTTCAGAGGGCAGTTCAACTTCAGAGGGCAGCTCAGCTTGAGATGGCAGCTCAACTTGAGAGGGCAGCTCAACTTGAGAGGACAGCTCAATTTGAGAGGACAGCACAACTTGAGAGGACAGCACAACTTGCGAGGACAGCACAACTTGGGAGGACACCACAGCTTGCGCCGACAGCAAAGCCTGCACAGACAGCAAAGCTTGCAAGGACAGCACGGCTTGCGAGGACAGCACGGATTGCGACGACAGCACGGCTTGCGAGGACAGCACGGCTTGCGAGGACAGCACAGGTTGCGAGAGCAGCTCAACTTGAGAGGACAGGTCAACTTAAAAGGGCAGCTCAACTTCAGAGGGCAGGTCAACTTGAGAGGGCAGCTCAACTTGAGAACGCAGCTCAACTTGAGAGGGCAGCTCAACTTGAGTGTACAGCTCAACTTGAGAGGAAATCTCATCTTGAGAGGACAGCTCAACTTGAGAGGACAGCTCAACTTAAAAGGGCAGCTCAACTTCAGAGGGCAGCTCAACTTGAGAGGGCAGCTCAACTTGATAGGGCAGCTCAACTTGAGAGGACAGCTCAACTTGAGAGGACAGCTCAACTAGAGAGGACAGCACAACTTAAGAGGACAGCTCAACTTAAGAGGACAGCTCAACTTAAAAGGGCAGCTCAACTTCAGAGGGCAGCTCAACTTGAGAGGGCAGCTCAACTTGAGAGGGCAGCTCAACTTGAGAGGGCAGCTCAACTTGAGTGTACAGCTCAACTTGAGAGGACAGCTCAACTAGAGAGGACAGCTCATCTTGAGAGGATAGCTCAACTTGAGAGGACAGCTCAACTTAAGAGGAGAGCTCAACTTAAAAGGGCAGCTCAACTTCAGAGGGCAGCTCAACTTGAGAGGGCAGCTCAACTTGATAGGGCAGCTCAACTTGAGAGGACAGCTCAACTTGAGAGGACAGCTCAACTAGAGAGGACAGCTCAACTAGAGAGGACAGCTCAACTAGAGAGGACAGCTCAACTAGGAAAGACAGCTGAACTAGAGAGGACAGCTCAACTAGAGAGGACAGATCAACTAGAGAAGACAGCTCAACTTGAGAGGACAGCTTAACTTTAGAGGACAGCTCAACTTGAGAGGACAGCTCAACTTCAGAGGACAGCTCAACTTGAGAGGACAGCTCAACCTGAGATGACAGCTCAACTTGAGAGGACAGCTCAACTTGCGAGGGCAGCTCAACTTCAGAGGGCAGCTCAACTTGAGAGGACAGCTCAACTTGCGAGGACAGCACAACTTGTGCGGACAGCACAGCTTGCACCGACAGCACAGCTTGCACCGACAGCAAAGCTTGCAAGGACAGCACGGCTTGCTAAGACAGCACGGATTGCGACGACAGCACGGCTTGCGAGGACAGCACGGCTTGCGCGGACAGCACAGCTTGAGAGAGCAGCACAGCTTGCAGGGACAGCACAGCTTGCGAGGACAACACAGGTTGCGGGGACAGCACAGCTTGCGGGGACAGCACAGCTTGCGGGGACAGCACACCTTGCGGGGACAGCACAGATTGCGAGGACAGCTCAACTTGAGAGGACAGCTCAACCTGAGAGGAAAGCTCAACCTGAGAGGACAGCTCAACTAGAGAGGACAGCTCAACTTTAAAGGACAGCTCAACTTGAGAGGACAATTCAACTTGAGAGGACAGCTCAACTTGAGAGGGCAGCTCAACTTGAGAGGGCAGCTCAACTTCAGAGGGCAGCTCAACTTCAGAGGGCAGCTCAGCTTGAGAGGGCAGCTCAACTTGAGAGGGCAGCTCAACTTGAGAGGACAGCTCAATTTGAGAGGACAGCACAACTTGAGAGGACAGCACAACTTGCGAGGACAGCACAACTTGGGAGGACACCACAGCTTGCGCCGACAGCAAAGCTTGCACTGACAGCAAAGCTTGCAAGGACAGCACGGCTTGCGAGGACAGCACGGATTGCGACGACAGCACGGCTTGCGAGGACAGCACGGCTTGCGAGGACAGCACAGGTTGCGAGAGCAGCTCAACTTGAGAGGACAGGTCAACTTAAAAGGGCAGCTCAACTTCAGAGGGCAGCTCAACTTGAGAGGGCAGCTCAACTTGAGAACGCAGCTCAACTTGAGAGGGCAGCTCAACTTGAGTGTACAGCTCAACTTGAGAGGAAATCTCATCTTGAGAGGACAGCTCAACTTGAGAGGACAGCTCAACTTAAAAGGGCAGCTCAACTTCAGAGGGCAGCTCAACTTGAGAGGGCAGCTCAACTTGATAGGGCAGCTCAACTTGAGAGGACAGCTCAACTTGAGAGGACAGCTCAACTAGAGAGGACAGCACAACTTAAGAGGACAGCTCAACTTAAAAGGGCAGCTCAACTTCAGAGGGCAGCTCAACTTGAGAGGGCAGCTCAACTTGAGAGGGCAGCTCAACTTGAGAGGGCAGCTCAACTTGAGTGGGCAGCTCAACTTGAGAGGGTAGCTCAACTTGAGTGTACAGCTCAACTTGAGAGGAAATCTCAAGCTGAGAGGACACCTCAACCTGAGAGGACAGCTCAACTTGAGAGGACAGTCCAACTGTAGAGGACAGCAGAACTGTAGAGGACAGCAGAACTGTAGAGGACAGCTCAACTTGAGAGGACACCTCAACTTGAGAGGACAGCTCAACTTGAGAGGACAGCTCAACTTGAGAGGACAGCTCAACTTGAGAGGACAGCTCAACTCGAGAGGACAGCACAACTTGAGAGGACAGCACAACTTGCGAGGACAGCACAACTTGCGAGGACAGCAAAGCTTGCGAGGACAGCAAAGCTTGTGTGGACAGCAAAACTTGTGAGGACAGCACGGCTTGCGAGGACAGCAAGGCTTGCGTGGACAGCATGGCTTCCGAGGACAGCACGGCTTGCGAGGACAGCACGGCTTGTGAAGACAGCATGGCTTGCGAGGACAGCACGGCTTGCGAGGACAGCTCGGCTTGCTAGGACAGCACAGCTTGCGAGGACAGCACAGCTTGCGAGGACAGCACAGCTTGCGAGGACAGCACAGCTTGCGATGACAGCACAACTTGCGAGGACAGCACGGCTTGCGAGGACAGCTCAACTTGAGAGGACAGCTCAACTTGAGAGGACAGCTCAACTTGAGAGGACAGCTCAACCTGAGAGGACAGCTCAACTTGAGAGGACAGCTTAACTTGAGAGGACAGCTCAACTTGAGAGGGCAGCTCAACTTGAGAGGACAGCTCAACTTGAGAGGACAGCTCATCTACAGAGGACAGCTCATCTAGAGAGGACAGCTCAACATCAGAGGACAGCTCAACTTGAAGGAGAGGTCAACTTGAGAGGACATCTCAACTTGAGAGGACAGCTCAACTTGAGAGGACAGCTCAACTTGAGAGGACAGCTCAACTAGAGAGGGCAGCTCATCTTGAGAGGACAGCTCAACTTGAGAGGACAGCTCAACTTGAGAGGACAGCTCAACTTGGGAGGGCAGCTCAACTTGAGAGGGCAGCTCAACTTGAGAGGGCAGCTCAACTTGAGAGGGCAGCTCAACTTGAGAGGAAATCTCAACCTGAGAGGACACCTCAACCTGAGAGGACAGCTCAACTTGAGAGGACAGTCCAACTGTAGAGGACAGCTCAACTGTAGAGGACAGCTCAACTTGAGAGGACAGCTCAACTTGAGAGGACAGCACAACTTGCGAGGACAGCACAACTTGCGAGGACAGCAAAGCTTGCGAGGACAGCAAAGCTTGAGAGGACAGCAAAGTTTGTGATGACAGCATGGCTTGCGAGGACAGCAAGGCTTGCGTGGACAGCACGTCTTCCGAGGACAGCACGGCTTGCGAGGACAGCACGGCTTGCGAGGACAGCACAGCTTGCGAGGACAGCACGGCTTGCAAGGACAGCACGGCTTGCAAGGACAGCACAGCTTGCGATGACAGCACAACTTGCGAGGACAGCACGGCTTGCGAGGACAGCTCAACTTGAGAGGACAGCTCAACTTGAGAGGACAGCTCAACTTGAGAGGACAGCTCAACCTGAGAGGACAGCTCAACTTGAGAGGACAGCTTAACTTGAGAGGACAGCTCAACTTGAGAGGGCAGCTCAACTTGAGAGGACAGCTCAACTTGAGAGGACAGCTCATCTACAGAGGACAGCTCATCTAGAGAGGACAGCTCAACATCAGAGGTCAGCTCAACTTGAAGGAGAGGTCAACTTGAGAGGACATCTCAACTTGAGAGGACAGCTCAACTTGAGAGGACAGCTCAACTTGAGAGGACAGCTCAACTAGAGAGGGCAGCTCATCTTGAGAGGACAGCTCAACTTGAGAGGACAGCTCAACTTGAGAGGACAGCTCAACTTGGGAGGGCAGCTCAACTTGAGAGGGCAGCTCAACTTGAGAGGGCAGCTCAACTTGAGAGGGCAGCTCAACTTGAGAGGAAATCTCAACCTGAGAGGACACCTCAACCTGAGAGGACAGCTCAACTTGAGAGGACAGTCCAACTGTAGAGGACAGCTCAACTGTAGAGGACAGCTCAACTTGAGAGGACAGCTCAACTTGAGAGGACAGCACAACTTGCGAGGACAGCACAACTTGCGAGGACAGCAAAGCTTGCGAGGACAGCAAAGCTTGAGAGGACAGCAAAGTTTGTGATGACAGCATGGCTTGCGAGGACAGCAAGGCTTGCGTGGACAGCACGTCTTCCGAGGACAGCACGGCTTGCGAGGACAGCACGGCTTGCGAGGACAGCACAGCTTGCGAGGACAGCACGGCTTGCAAGGACAGCACGGCTTGCAAGGACAGCATGGCTTGCGAGGACAGCACGGCTTGCAAGGACAGCTCATTTTGAGAGGACAGCTCAACTTGAGAGGACAGCTCAACTTGAGAGGACAGCTCAACTTGAGTGGACAGCTTAACTTGAGAGGACAGCTCAACTTGAGAGGACAGCTCAACTTGAGAGGACAGCTCATCTAGAGAGGACAGCTCATCTGGAGAGGACAGCTCATCTAGAGAGGACAGCTCAACATCAGAGGACAGCTCAACTTGAAGGAGAGGTCAACTTAAGAGGACATCTCAACTTGAGAGGACAGCTCAACTTGAGAGGACAGCTTAACTTGAGAGGACAGCTCAACTTCAGAGGACAGCTCAACTTCAGAGGACAGCTCAAGTTGAGAGGACAGCTCAACTAGAGAAGACAGCGCAACTTGAGAGGTCAGCTCAAGTTGAGAGGACAGCTCAAGTTGAGAGGACAGCTCAACTTGAGAGGACAGCTCAACTTGAGAGGACAGCTCAAGTTGAGAGGACAGCTCAACTTGAGAGGACAGCTCAACTTGAGAAGACAGCTCAACTTGAGAGGACGGCACAACATGAAAGGACAGCACAACTTGAGAGGACAGCTCAACTTGACAGGACAGCTCAACTTGAGAGGACAGCTCAGCCTGAGAGGACAGCTTAACTTGAGAGGACAGCTCAACTTGAGAGGACAGCACTACTTGAGAGGAAAGCACAACTTGCGAGGACAGCAAAGCTTGTGAGGACAGCACAGCTTGCCGGGACAGCACGGCTTTCTAGGACAGCACAGCTTGCGAGGACAGCACAGCTTGTGAGGACTGCACAGCTTGCGAGGACAGCACAGCTTGCGAGGACAGCACAGCTTGCAAGGACAGCACGGCTTGTGAGGACAGCACAGCTTGCGAGGACAGCACAGCTTGTGAGGACAGCACAGCTTGCGAGGACAGCACAGTTTGCGAGGACAGCACAGCTTGCGAGGACAGCACTGCTTGATAGGACAGCTCAACTTGAGAGAACAGCTCAACTTGTGAGGACAGCTCAACGTGAGAGAACAGCTCAACTAGAGAGGACAGCTCAACTTGAGAGGACAGCTCAACTTGAGAGGACAGCACAACTTGCGAGGACAGCACAACTTGCGAGGACAGCAAAGCTTGTGAGGACAGCAAAGCTTGAGAGGACAGCAAAGTTTGTGATGACAGCACGGCTTGCGAGGACAGCACGCCTTTCCAGGACAGCACGGCTTGCAAGGACAGCACGGCTTGCGTGGACAGCACGGCGTGTGAGGACAGCACGGGTTGCGAGGACAGCACGGGTTGCGAGGACAGCACGGCAAGCGAGGACAGCATGGCTTGCGAGGACAGCACAGGTTGTGAGGACAGGACAGATTGCGAGGACAGCAAAGCTTTCAAGGACAGCACAGCTTCCGAGGACAGCACAGCTTCCGAGGACAGCAAAGCTTCCGATGACAGCACAGCTTGCGAGGACAGCACAGCTTGCGTGGACAGCACAGCTTGCGAAGACAGCACAGCTTGCAAGGACTGCACAGCTTGCGAGGAGAGCACATCTTGTGAGGACAGCACAGCTTGCGAGGACAGCACAGCTTGCGAGGACAGCACAGATTGCGAGGACAGCACAGCTTGTGAGGACAGCATAGCTTGCGAGAACTGCACAGCTTGCGAGGACAGCACAGCTTGCGAGGACAGCATAGCTTGCGAGAACAGCACACCTTGTGGGGACAGCACAGCTTGCGGGGACAGCTAAACTTGAGAGGAGTGCTCAACTAGAGAGGACAGATCAACTAGAGAGGACAGATCAACTTGAGAGGACAGATCAACTGGCGAGGACAGCTCAACTTGCTAGGACAGCTAGACTTACGAGAACAGCTCAACCTGCCAGGACAGCTCAACTTGAGAGGAGAGCACAACTTGAGAAGACAGCTCAACTTGTGAGGACGGCTCAACTTGAGACGACAGCTCAGTTTGAGACAACAGCACAACTTGAGAGGACAGCTCAACTTGAGAGGACAGCTCCACTAGAGCGGATAGCTCAACTTGAGAGGACAGCTCTACTTGAGAGGACAGCTCTACTTGAGAGGACAGCTCAACTTGAGAGGACACCTCAACTTGAGAGGATAGCTCAACTTGAGAGGACACCTCATTTTGAGAGGACACCTCAACCTGAGAGGACACCTCAACTTGAAAGGACACCTCAACTTGAGAAGATACCTCAACTTGAGAGGACAGCTCAATTTGAGAGGACAGCTCAACTTGAGAGGACAGCTCGATTTGAGAGGACAGCTCAACTTGAGAGGACAGCTCATATTGAGAGGTCAGCTCAACTTGAGAGGACAGCTACACTTGAGAGGACAGCACAACTTGGGAGGACAGCACAACTTGAGAGGGCAGCACAACTTGAGAGGACAGTACAACTTGCGAGGACAGCACAACTTGCACTAACAGCACAACTTGGGAGGACAGCACAGCTTGCGAGGACGGCACAGCTTGCGAGGACAGCACAGCTTGCGAGGACAGCGCAGCTTGCAAGGAGAGCTCAACTTGCGAGGACAGCTCAACTTGAGAGGACAGCACTACTTGAGAGGACAGCACAAGTTGCGATGATAGCAAAGCTTGCAAGGACAGCACAGCTTGTGAGGACAGCACGGCTAGCGAGGACAGTACGATTTGCGAGGACAGGTCGGCTGGCGAGGACAGCACGGCTTGCGAGGACAGCACGGGTTGCGAGGACAGCACAGGTTGTGAGGACAGCACAGCTTGCGAGGACAGCACAGCTTGCGAGGACATCACTGCTTGTGAGGACAGCACAGCTTGCGAGGTCAGCACAGCTTGCGAGGACAGCACAGCTTGCGAGGACAGCACAGCTTGCGAGGACAGCACAGCTTGCGAGGACAGTACAGCTTGCAAGGACAGCACAGCTTGCGAGGACAGCACAGCTTGCGAGGACAGCACAGCTTGCGAGGACAGTACAGCTTGCAAGGACAGCACAGCTTGCGAGGACAGCACAGCTTGCGAGGACAGCACACCTTGCAAAGACGGCACAGCTTGCGTAGACGGCACAGCCTGCGAGGACAGCTCAACTTGAGAGGACAGCTCAACTTGAGAGGACAGCTCAACTTGAGAGGACAGCTCAACGTCAGAGGACAGCTCAACTTGAGAGGTCAGCTCAACGTGAGAGGACAGCCCAACTTGAGAGGACAGCGCTATTTGAGAGGAAAGCACAACTTGCGAGGACAGCAATGCTTGTGAGGACAGCACAGCTTGCCAGGACAGCACGGCTTTCTAGGACAGCACAGCTTGCGAGCACAGCACAGCTTGCGAGGAAAGCACAGCTTGCGAGGAAAGCACAGCTTGCGAGGACAGCACAGCTTCCGAGGACAGCACAGCTTGCGAGGACAGCACAGCTTGCGAGGGCAGCACTGCTTGCGAGGACAGCTCAACTTGAGAGGACAGCTCAACTTGTGAGGACGGCTCAACGTGAGAGAACAGCTCAACTAGAGAGGACAGCTCAACTAGAGACGACAGCTCAACTAGGGAAGACAGCTCAACTACAGAGGACAGCTCAACTAGAGAGGACAGATCAACTAGAGAAGACAGCTCAACTTTAGAGGACAGCTCAAGTTGAGAGGACATCTCAACTTGAGAGGACAGCTCAACTTGAGAGGACAGCTCAACCTGAGACGACAGCTCAACTTGAGAGGACAGCACAACTTGAGAGGACAGCACAACTTGGGAGGGCAGCACAACTTGGGCGGACAGCACAGCTTGCGCCGACAGCAAAGCTTGCACCGACAGCAAAGCTTGCAAGGACAGCACGGCTTGCGAGGACAGCACGGATATCGACGACAGCACGGCTTGCGAGGACAGCATGGCTTGCAAGGACAGCACAGCTTGCGAGAGCAGCACAGCTTGCAGCGACAGCACAGCTTGTGAGGACAGCACAGCTTGCGGGGACAGCTCAGCTTGAGGGGACAGCACAGCTTGCGGGGACAGCACAGCTTGCGGGGACAGCACAGCTTGCGGGGACAGCACAGCTTGCGGGGACAGCACATATTACGAGGACAGCTCAACTAGAGAGGACAGCTCAACCTGAGAGGAAAGCTCAACCTGAAAGGACAGCTCAACTAGAGAGGACAGCTCAATTTTAGAGGACAGCTCAACTTGAGATGACAGCTCAACTTGAGAGGACAGGTCAACTTGAGAGGACAGCTCAACTTGACAGGACAGCTCAATTTGACAGCTCAACTTGAGAGGACAGCTCAACTAGAGAGGACAGCTCATCTTGAGAGGACAGCTCAACTTGAGAGGACAGCTCAACTTGAGAGGGCAGCTCAACTTGAGTGTACAGCTCAACTTGAGAGGACAGCTCAAATTGAGAGGACAGCTCAATTTGAGAGGACAGCACAACTTGCGAGGACAGCACAACTTGCGAGGACAGCAAAGCTTGCGAGGACAGCAAAGCTTGTGAGGACAGCAATGCTTGTGAGGACAGCACGGCTTGCGAGGACAGCAAGGCTTGGGTGGACAGCATGGCTTCCGAGGACAGCACGGCTTGCGAGGACAGCACAGCTTGTGAGGACAGCACAGCTTGCGAGGACAGCACAGCTTGCGATGACAGCATGGCTTGCAAGGACAGCACGGCTTGCGAGGACAGCACAGCTTGCGAGGACAGCACAGCTTGCGAGGACAGCACAGCTTGCGAGGACAGCACAGCTTTCGAGGACAGCACAGCTTGTGATGACAGCACAACTTGCGAGGACAGCACGGCTTGCGAGGTCAGCTCAACTTGAGAGGACAGCTCAACTTGAGAGGACAGCTAAACTTGAGAGGACAGCCCACCTTGAGAGAACAGCTCATCTAGAGAGGACAGCTCATCTAGAGAGGACAGCTCAACATCAGAGGACAGCTCAACTTGAAGGAGAAGTGAACTTGAGAGGACAGCTTAACTTGAGAGGACAGCTCAACTTGAGAGGACAGCTCAACTTGAGAGGACAGCTCAACTAGAGAGGGCAGCTCAACTAGAGAGGGCATCTCAACTAGGGAGGTCAGCTCAACTAGAGAGGGAAGCTCAACTTGAGAGGACAGCTCAACTTAAGAGGACAGCTCAACTTGAGAGGGCAGCTCAACTTGAGAGGGCAGCTCAACTTGAGAGGGCAGCTCAACTTGAGAGGGCAGCTCAACTTGAGAGGGCAGCTCATTTTGACAGGGCAGCTCAACTTGAGAGGGCAGCTCAACTTGAGTGTACAGCTCAACTTGAGAGGAAATCTCAACCTGAGAGGACACCTCAACCTGAGAGGACAGCTCAACTTGAGAGGACAGCTCAACTTGAGAGGACAGCTCATCTTGAGTGGACAGCTCAACTTGAGAGGACGGCACAACTTGAAAGGACAGCACAACTTGAGAGGACAGCTCAACTTGAGAGGACAGCTCAACTTGAGAAGACAGCTCAACCTGAGAGGACAGCTTAACTTGAGATGACAGCTCAACTTGAGAGGGCAGCTCAACTTGAGAGGCCAGCACTACTTGAGAGGAAAGCACAACTTGCGAGGACAGCACAACTTGCGAGGACAGCAAAGCTTGCGAGAACAGCACAGCTTGCCAGGACAGCACGGCTTTCTAGGACAGCACAGCTTGAGAGAAAACCACAGCCTGCGAGGACAGCACAGCTTGCGAGGACAGCACAGCTTGCGAGAGCAGCACAGCTTGCAGGGACAGCACAGCTTGCGAGGACAGCACAGCTTGTGGGGACAGCACAGCTGGCGGGGACAGCACAGCTTGCGGGGACGGCACAGCTTGCGGGGACGGCACAGCTTGCGGGGTCAGCACAGCTTGTGGGGACAGCACAGCTTGCGGGGACAGCACACCTTGCGGGGACAGCACAGATTGCGAGGACAGCTCAACTTGGGAGGACAGCTCAACCTGAGAGGAAAGCTCAACCTGAGAGGACAACTCAGCTAGCGAGGACAGCTCAACTTTAGAGGACAGCTCAACTTGAGAGGACAGCACAACTTGCGAGGACAGCACAACTTGCGAGGACAGCAAAGCTTGCGAGGACAGCAAAGCTTGTGAGGACAGCACGGCTTGCAAGGACAGCACGACTTGCGAGGACAGCACAGCTTGCGAGGACAGCATGGCTTGCAAGGACAGCACGGCTTGCGAGGACAGCACAGCTTGCGAGGAGAGCACAGCATGCGAGGATAGCTCAACTTAAGAGGACAGCTGAACTTCAGAGGACAGCTCAACTTCAGAGGACAGCTTAACTTGAGAGGACAGCTCAACTTCAGAGGGCAGCTCAACTTGAGAGGACAGCTCAACTTGAGAGGACAGCTCATCCAGAGAGGACAGCTCATCTAGAGAGGACAGCTCAACATCAGAGGACAGCTCAACTTGAAGGAGAGGTCAACTTGAGATGACATCTCAACTTGAGAGGACAGCTCAACTTGAGAGGACAGCTCAACTAGAGAGGACAGCTCAACTAGAGAGGACAGCTCAACTAGAGAGGACAGCTCAACTAGGGAAGACAGCTGAACTAGAGAGGACAGCTCAACTAGAGAGGACAGATCAACTAGAGAAGACAGCTCAACTTGAGAGGACAGCTTAACTTTAGAGGACAGCTCAACTTGAGAGGACAGCTCAACTTGAGAGGACAGCTCAACTTGAGAGGACAGCTCAACCTGAGATGACAGCTCAACTTGAGAGGACAGCTCAACTTGAGAGGACAGCTCAACTTGAGAGGACAGCTCAACTAGAGAGGACAGCTCAACTAGAGAGGACAGCTCAACTTGAGAGGACAGCACAACTTGCGAGGACAGCACAAATTGTGCGGACAGCACAGCTTGCACCGACAGCAAAGCTTGCACCGACAGCAAAGCTTGCAAGGACAGCACGGCTTGCTAAGACAGCACGGATTGCGACGACAGCACGGCTTGCGAGGACAGCACGGCTTGCGAGGACAGCACAGCTTGAGAGAGCAGCACAGCTTGCAGGGACAGCTTAGCTTGCGAGGACAACACAGGTTGCGGGGACAGCACAGCTTGCGGGGACAGCACAGCTTGCGGGGACAGCACACCTTGCGGGGACAGCACAGATTGCGAGGACAGCTCAACTTGAGAGGACAGCTCAACCTGAGAGGAAAGCTCAACCTGAGAGGACAGCTCAACTAGAGAGGACAGCTCAACTTTAGAGGACAGCTCAACTTGAGAGGACAATTCAACTTGAGAGGACAGCTCAACTTGAGAGGGCAGCTCAACTTGAGAGGGCAGCTCAACTTCAGAGGGCAGTTCAACTTCAGAGGGCAGCTCAGCTTGAGATGGCAGCTCAACTTGAGAGGGCAGCTCAACTTGAGAGGACAGCTCAATTTGAGAGGACAGCACAACTTGAGAGACAGCACAACTTGCGAGGACAGCACAACTTGGGAGGACACCACAGCTTGCGCCGACAGCAAAGCCTGCACAGACAGCAAAGCTTGCAAGGACAGCACGGCTTGCGAGGACAGCACGGATTGCGACGACAGCACGGCTTGCGAGGACAGCACGGCTTGCGAGGACAGCACAGGTTGCGAGAGCAGCTCAACTTGAGAGGACAGGTCAACTTAAAAGGGCAGCTCAACTTCAGAGGGCAGGTCAACTTGAGAGGGCAGCTCAACTTGAGAACGCAGCTCAACTTGAGAGGGCAGCTCAACTTGAGTGTACAGCTCAACTTGAGAGGAAATCTCATCTTGAGAGGACAGCTCAACTTGAGAGGACAGCTCAACTTAAAAGGGCAGCTCAACTTCAGAGGGCAGCTCAACTTGAGAGGGCAGCTCAACTTGATAGGGCAGCTCAACTTGAGAGGACAGCTCAACTTGAGAGGACAGCTCAACTAGAGAGGACAGCACAACTTAAGAGGACAGCTCAACTTAAGAGGACAGCTCAACTTAAAAGGGCAGCTCAACTTCAGAGGGCAGCTCAACTTGAGAGGGCAGCTCAACTTGAGAGGGCAGCTCAACTTGAGAGGGCAGCTCAACTTGAGTGTACAGCTCAACTTGAGAGGACAGCTCAACTAGAGAGGACAGCTCATCTTGAGAGGATAGCTCAACTTGAGAGGACAGCTCAACTTAAGAGGAGAGCTCAACTTAAAAGGGCAGCTCAACTTCAGAGGGCAGCTCAACTTGAGAGGGCAGCTCAACTTGATAGGGCAGCTCAACTTGAGAGGACAGCTCAACTTGAGAGGACAGCTCAACTAGAGAGGACAGCTCAACTAGAGAGGACAGCTCAACTAGAGAGGACAGCTCAACTAGGAAAGACAGCTGAACTAGAGAGGACAGCTCAACTAGAGAGGACAGATCAACTAGAGAAGACAGCTCAACTTGAGAGGACAGCTTAACTTTAGAGGACAGCTCAACTTGAGAGGACAGCTCAACTTCAGAGGACAGCTCAACTTGAGAGGACAGCTCAACCTGAGATGACAGCTCAACTTGAGAGGACAGCTCAACTTGCGAGGGCAGCTCAACTTCAGAGGGCAGCTCAACTTGAGAGGACAGCTCAACTTGCGAGGACAGCACAACTTGTGCGGACAGCACAGCTTGCACCGACAGCAAAGCTTGCACCGACAGCAAAGCTTGCAAGGACAGCACGGCTTGCTAAGACAGCACGGATTGCGACGACAGCACGGCTTGCGAGGACAGCACGGCTTGCGCGGACAGCACAGCTTGAGAGAGCAGCACAGCTTGCAGGGACAGCACAGCTTGCGAGGACAACACAGGTTGCGGGGACAGCACAGCTTGCGGGGACAGCACAGCTTGCGGGGACAGCACACCTTGCGGGGACAGCACAGATTGCGAGGACAGCTCAACTTGAGAGGACAGCTCAACCTGAGAGGAAAGCTCAACCTGAGAGGACAGCTCAACTAGAGAGGACAGCTCAACTTTAAAGGACAGCTCAACTTGAGAGGACAATTCAACTTGAGAGGACAGCTCAACTTGAGAGGGCAGCTCAACTTGAGAGGGCAGCTCAACTTCAGAGGGCAGCTCAACTTCAGAGGGCAGCTCAGCTTGAGAGGGCAGCTCAACTTGAGAGGGCAGCTCAACTTGAGAGGACAGCTCAATTTGAGAGGACAGCACAACTTGAGAGGACAGCACAACTTGCGAGGACAGCACAACTTGGGAGGACACCACAGCTTGCGCCGACAGCAAAGCTTGCACTGACAGCAAAGCTTGCAAGGACAGCACGGCTTGCGAGGACAGCACGGATTGCGACGACAGCACGGCTTGCGAGGACAGCACGGCTTGCGAGGACAGCACAGGTTGCGAGAGCAGCTCAACTTGAGAGGACAGGTCAACTTAAAAGGGCAGCTCAACTTCAGAGGGCAGCTCAACTTGAGAGGGCAGCTCAACTTGAGAACGCAGCTCAACTTGAGAGGGCAGCTCAACTTGAGTGTACAGCTCAACTTGAGAGGAAATCTCATCTTGAGAGGACAGCTCAACTTGAGAGGACAGCTCAACTTAAAAGGGCAGCTCAACTTCAGAGGGCAGCTCAACTTGAGAGGGCAGCTCAACTTGATAGGGCAGCTCAACTTGAGAGGACAGCTCAACTTGAGAGGACAGCTCAACTAGAGAGGACAGCACAACTTAAGAGGACAGCTCAACTTAAAAGGGCAGCTCAACTTCAGAGGGCAGCTCAACTTGAGAGGGCAGCTCAACTTGAGAGGGCAGCTCAACTTGAGAGGGCAGCTCAACTTGAGTGGGCAGCTCAACTTGAGAGGGTAGCTCAACTTGAGTGTACAGCTCAACTTGAGAGGAAATCTCAAGCTGAGAGGACACCTCAACCTGAGAGGACAGCTCAACTTGAGAGGACAGTCCAACTGTAGAGGACAGCAGAACTGTAGAGGACAGCAGAACTGTAGAGGACAGCTCAACTTGAGAGGACACCTCAACTTGAGAGGACAGCTCAACTTGAGAGGACAGCTCAACTTGAGAGGACAGCTCAACTTGAGAGGACAGCTCAACTCGAGAGGACAGCACAACTTGAGAGGACAGCACAACTTGCGAGGACAGCACAACTTGCGAGGACAGCAAAGCTTGCGAGGACAGCAAAGCTTGTGTGGACAGCAAAACTTGTGAGGACAGCACGGCTTGCGAGGACAGCAAGGCTTGCGTGAACAGCATGGCTTCCGAGGACAGCACGGCTTGCGAGGACAGCACGGCTTGTGAGGACAGCATGGCTTGCGAGGACAGCACGGCTTGCGAGGACAGCTCGGCTTGCTAGGACAGCACAGCTTGCGAGGACAGCACAGCTTGCGAGGACAGCACAGCTTGCGAGGACAGCACAGCTTGCGATGACAGCACAACTTGCGAGGACAGCACGGCTTGCGAGGACAGCTCAACTTGAGAGGACAGCTCAACTTGAGAGGACAGCTCAACTTGAGAGGACAGCTCAACCTGAGAGGACAGCTCAACTTGAGAGGACAGCTTAACTTGAGAGGACAGCTCAACTTGAGAGGGCAGCTCAACTTGAGAGGACAGCTCAACTTGAGAGGACAGCTCATCTACAGAGGACAGCTCATCTAGAGAGGACAGCTCAACATCAGAGGACAGCTCAACTTGAAGGAGAGGTCAACTTGAGAGGACATCTCAACTTGAGAGGACAGCTCAACTTGAGAGGACAGCTCAACTTGAGAGGACAGCTCAACTAGAGAGGGCAGCTCATCTTGAGAGGACAGCTCAACTTGAGAGGACAGCTCAACTTGAGAGGACAGCTCAACTTGGGAGGGCAGCTCAACTTGAGAGGGCAGCTCAACTTGAGAGGGCAGCTCAACTTGAGAGGGCAGCTCAACTTGAGAGGAAATCTCAACCTGAGAGGACACCTCAACCTGAGAGGACAGCTCAACTTGAGAGGACAGTCCAACTGTAGAGGACAGCTCAACTGTAGAGGACAGCTCAACTTGAGAGGACAGCTCAACTTGAGAGGACAGCACAACTTGCGAGGACAGCACAACTTGCGAGGACAGCAAAGCTTGCGAGGACAGCAAAGCTTGAGAGGACAGCAAAGTTTGTGATGACAGCATGGCTTGCGAGGACAGCAAGGCTTGCGTGGACAGCACGTCTTCCGAGGACAGCACGGCTTGCGAGGACAGCACGGCTTGCGAGGACAGCACAGCTTGCGAGGACAGCACGGCTTGCAAGGACAGCACGGCTTGCAAGGACAGCACAGCTTGCGATGACAGCACAACTTGCGAGGACAGCACGGCTTGCGAGGACAGCTCAACTTGAGAGGACAGCTCAACTTGAGAGGACAGCTCAACTTGAGAGGACAGCTCAACCTGAGAGGACAGCTCAACTTGAGAGGACAGCTTAACTTGAGAGGACAGCTCAACTTGAGAGGGCAGCTCAACTTGAGAGGACAGCTCAACTTGAGAGGACAGCTCATCTACAGAGGACAGCTCATCTAGAGAGGACAGCTCAACATCAGAGGACAGCTCAACTTGAAGGAGAGGTCAACTTGAGAGGACATCTCAACTTGAGAGGACAGCTCAACTTGAGAGGACAGCTCAACTTGAGAGGACAGCTCAACTAGAGAGGGCAGCTCATCTTGAGAGGACAGCTCAACTTGAGAGGACAGCTCAACTTGAGAGGACAGCTCAACTTGGGAGGGCAGCTCAACTTGAGAGGGCAGCTCAACTTGAGAGGGCAGCTCAACTTGAGAGGGCAGCTCAACTTGAGAGGAAATCTCAACCTGAGAGGACACCTCAACCTGAGAGGACAGCTCAACTTGAGAGGACAGTCCAACTGTAGAGGACAGCTCAACTGTAGAGGACAGCTCAACTTGAGAGGACAGCTCAACTTGAGAGGACAGCACAACTTGCGAGGACAGCACAACTTGCGAGGACAGCAAAGCTTGCGAGGACAGCAAAGCTTGAGAGGACAGCAAAGTTTGTGATGACAGCATGGCTTGCGAGGACAGCAAGGCTTGCGTGGACAGCACGTCTTCCGAGGACAGCACGGCTTGCGAGGACAGCACGGCTTGCGAGGACAGCACAGCTTGCGAGGACAGCACGGCTTGCAAGGACAGCACGGCTTGCAAGGACAGCATGGCTTGCGAGGACAGCACGGCTTGCAAGGACAGCTCATTTTGAGAGGACAGCTCAACTTGAGAGGACAGCTCAACTTGAGAGGACAGCTCAACTTGAGTGGACAGCTTAACTTGAGAGGACAGCTCAACTTGAGAGGACAGCTCAACTTGAGAGGACAGCTCATCTAGAGAGGACAGCTCATCTGGAGAAGACAGCTCATCTAGAGAGGACAGCTCAACATCAGAGGACAGCTCAACTTGAAGGAGAGGTCAACTTAAGAGGACATCTCAACTTGAGAGGACAGCTCAACTTGAGAGGACAGCTTAACTTGAGAGGACAGCTCAACTTCAGAGGACAGCTCAACTTCAGAGGACAGCTCAAGTTGAGAGGACAGCTCAACTAGAGAAGACAGCGCAACTTGAGAGGTCAGCTCAAGTTGAGAGGACAGCTCAAGTTGAGAGGACAGCTCAACTTGAGAGGACAGCTCAACTTGAGAGGACAGCTCAAGTTGAGAGGACAGCTCAACTTGAGAGGACAGCTCAACTTGAGAAGACAGCTCAACTTGAGAGGACGGCACAACATGAAAGGACAGCACAACTTGAGAGGACAGCTCAACTTGACAGGACAGCTCAACTTGAGAGGACAGCTCAGCCTGAGAGGACAGCTTAACTTGAGAGGACAGCACAACTTGCGAGGACAGCACAACTTGCGAGGACAGCAAAGCTTGTGAGGACAGCAAAGCTTGAGAGGACAGCAAAGTTTGTGATGACAGCACGGCTTGCGAGGACAGCACGCCTTTCCAGGACAGCACGGCTTGCAAGGACAGCACGGCTTGCGTGGACAGCACGGCGTGTGAGGACAGCACGGGTTGCGAGGACAGCACGGGTTGCGAGGACAGCACGGCAAGCGAGGACAGCATGGCTTGCGAGGACAGCACAGGTTGTGAGGACAGGACAGATTGCGAGGACAGCAAAGCTTTCAAGGACAGCACAGCTTCCGAGGACAGCACAGCTTCCGAGGACAGCAAAGCTTCCGATGACAGCACAGCTTGCGAGGACAGCACAGCTTGCGTGGACAGCACAGCTTGCGAAGACAGCACAGCTTGCAAGGACTGCACAGCTTGCGAGGAGAGCACATCTTGTGAGGACAGCACAGCTTGCGAGGACAGCACAGCTTGCGAGGACAGCACAGATTGCGAGGACAGCACAGCTTGTGAGGACAGCATAGCTTGCGAGAACTGCACAGCTTGCGAGGACAGCACAGCTTGCGAGGACAGCATAGCTTGCGAGAACAGCACACCTTGTGGGGACAGCACAGCTTGCGGGGACAGCTAAACTTGAGAGGAGTGCTCAACTAGAGAGGACAGATCAACTAGAGAGGACAGATCAACTTGAGAGGACAGATCAACTGGCGAGGACAGCTCAACTTGCTAGGACAGCTAGACTTACGAGAACAGCTCAACCTGCCAGGACAGCTCAACTTGAGAGGAGAGCACAACTTGAGAAGACAGCTCAACTTGTGAGGACGGCTCAACTTGAGACGACAGCTCAGTTTGAGACAACAGCACAACTTGAGAGGACAGCTCAACTTGAGAGGACAGCTCCACTAGAGCGGATAGCTCAACTTGAGAGGACAGCTCTACTTGAGAGGACAGCTCTACTTGAGAGGACAGCTCAACTTGAGAGGACACCTCAACTTGAGAGGATAGCTCAACTTGAGAGGACACCTCATTTTGAGAGGACACCTCAACCTGAGAGGACACCTCAACTTGAAAGGACACCTCAACTTGAGAAGATACCTCAACTTGAGAGGACAGCTCAATTTGAGAGGACAGCTCAACTTGAGAGGACAGCTCGATTTGAGAGGACAGCTCAACTTGAGAGGACAGCTCATATTGAGAGGTCAGCTCAACTTGAGAGGACAGCTACACTTGAGAGGACAGCACAACTTGGGAGGACAGCACAACTTGAGAGGGCAGCACAACTTGAGAGGACAGTACAACTTGCGAGGACAGCACAACTTGCACTAACAGCACAACTTGGGAGGACAGCACAGCTTGCGAGGACGGCACAGCTTGCGAGGACAGCACAGCTTGCGAGGACAGCGCAGCTTGCAAGGAGAGCTCAACTTGCGAGGACAGCTCAACTTGAGAGGACAGCACTACTTGAGAGGACAGCACAAGTTGCGATGATAGCAAAGCTTGCAAGGACAGCACAGCTTGTGAGGACAGCACGGCTAGCGAGGACAGTACGATTTGCGAGGACAGGTCGGCTGGCGAGGACAGCACGGCTTGCGAGGACAGCACGGGTTGCGAGGACAGCACAGGTTGTGAGGACAGCACAGCTTGCGAGGACAGCACAGCTTGCGAGGACATCACTGCTTGTGAGGACAGCACAGCTTGCAAGGACAGCACAGCTTGCGAGGACAGCACAGCTTGCGAGGACAGCACAGATTGCGAGGACAGCTCAACTTGGGAGGACAGCTCAACCTGAGAGGAAAGCTCAACCTGAGAGGACAACTCAGCTAGAGAGGACAGCTCAACTTTAGAGGACAGCTCAACTTGAGAGGACAGCACAACTTGCGAGGACAGCACAACTTGCGAGGACAGCAAAGCTTGCGAGGACAGCAAAGCTTGTGAGGACAGCACGGCTTGCAAGGACAGCACGACTTGCGAGGACAGCACAGCTTGCGAGGACAGCATGGCTTGCAAGGACAGCACGGCTTGCGAGGACAGCACAGCTTGCGAGGAGAGCACAGCATGCGAGGATAGCTCAACTTAAGAGGACAGCTGAACTTCAGAGGACAGCTCAACTTCAGAGGACAGCTTAACTTGAGAGGACAGCTCAACTTCAGAGGGCAGCTCAACTTGAGAGGACAGCTCAACTTGAGAGGACAGCTCATCCAGAGAGGACAGCTCATCTAGAGAGGACAGCTCAACATCAGAGGACAGCTCAACTTGAAGGAGAGGTCAACTTGAGATGACATCTCAACTTGAGAGGACAGCTCAACTTGAGAGGACAGCTCAACTAGAGAGGACAGCTCAACTAGAGAGGACAGCTCAACTAGAGAGGACAGCTCAACTAGGGAAGACAGCTGAACTAGAGAGGACAGCTCAACTAGAGAGGACAGATCAACTAGAGAAGACAGCTCAACTTGAGAGGACAGCTTAACTTTAGAGGACAGCTCAACTTGAGAGGACAGCTCAACTTGAGAGGACAGCTCAACTTGAGAGGACAGCTCAACCTGAGATGACAGCTCAACTTGAGAGGACAGCTCAACTTGAGAGGACAGCTCAACTTGAGAGGACAGCTCAACTAGAGAGGACAGCTCAACTAGAGAGGACAGCTCAACTTGAGAGGACAGCACAACTTGCGAGGACAGCACAACTTGTGCGGACAGCACAGCTTGCACCGACAGCAAAGCTTGCACCGACAGCAAAGCTTGCAAGGACAGCACGGCTTGCTAAGACAGCACGGATTGCGACGACAGCACGGCTTGCGAGGACAGCACGGCTTGCGAGGACAGCACAGCTTGAGAGAGCAGCACAGCTTGCAGGGACAGCACAGCTTGCGAGGACAACACAGGTTGCGGGGACAGCACAGCTTGCGGGGACAGCACAGCTTGCGGGGACAGCACACCTTGCGGGGACAGCACAGATTGCGAGGACAGCTCAACTTGAGAGGACAGCTCAACCTGAGAGGAAAGCTCAACCTGAGAGGACAGCTCAACTAGAGAGGACAGCTCAACTTTAGAGGACAGCTCAACTTGAGAGGACAATTCAACTTGAGAGGACAGCTCAACTTGAGAGGGCAGCTCAACTTGAGAGGGCAGCTCAACTTCAGAGGGCAGTTCAACTTCAGAGGGCAGCTCAGCTTGAGATGGCAGCTCAACTTGAGAGGGCAGCTCAACTTGAGAGGACAGCTCAATTTGAGAGGACAGCACAACTTGAGAGGACAGCACAACTTGCGAGGACAGCACAACTTGGGAGGACACCACAGCTTGCGCCGACAGCAAAGCCTGCACAGACAGCAAAGCTTGCAAGGACAGCACGGCTTGCGAGGACAGCACGGATTGCGACGACAGCACGGCTTGCGAGGACAGCACGGCTTGCGAGGACAGCACAGGTTGCGAGAGCAGCTCAACTTGAGAGGACAGGTCAACTTAAAAGGGCAGCTCAACTTCAGAGGGCAGGTCAACTTGAGAGGGCAGCTCAACTTGAGAACGCAGCTCAACTTGAGAGGGCAGCTCAACTTGAGTGTACAGCTCAACTTGAGAGGAAATCTCATCTTGAGAGGACAGCTCAACTTGAGAGGACAGCTCAACTTAAAAGGGCAGCTCAACTTCAGAGGGCAGCTCAACTTGAGAGGGCAGCTCAACTTGATAGGGCAGCTCAACTTGAGAGGACAGCTCAACTTGAGAGGACAGCTCAACTAGAGAGGACAGCACAACTTAAGAGGACAGCTCAACTTAAGAGGACAGCTCAACTTAAAAGGGCAGCTTAACTTCAGAGGGCAGCTCAACTTGAGAGGGCAGCTCAACTTGAGAGGGCAGCTCAACTTGAGAGGGCAGCTCAACTTGAGTGTACAGCTCAACTTGAGAGGACAGCTCAACTAGAGAGGACAGCTCATCTTGAGAGGATAGCTCAACTTGAGAGGACAGCTCAACTTAAGAGGAGAGCTCAACTTAAAAGGGCAGCTCAACTTCAGAGGGCAGCTCAACTTGAGAGGGCAGCTCAACTTGATAGGGCAGCTCAACTTGAGAGGACAGCTCAACTTGAGAGGACAGCTCAACTAGAGAGGACAGCTCAACTAGAGAGGACAGCTCAACTAGAGAGGACAGCTCAACTAGGAAAGACAGCTGAACTAGAGAGGACAGCTCAACTAGAGAGGACAGATCAACTAGAGAAGACAGCTCAACTTGAGAGGACAGCTTAACTTTAGAGGACAGCTCAACTTGAGAGGACAGCTCAACTTCAGAGGACAGCTCAACTTGAGAGGACAGCTCAACCTGAGATGACAGCTCAACTTGAGAGGACAGCTCAACTTGCGAGGGCAGCTCAACTTCAGAGGGCAGCTCAACTTGAGAGGACAGCTCAACTTGCGAGGACAGCACAACTTGTGCGGACAGCACAGCTTGCACCGACAGCAAAGCTTGCACCGACAGCAAAGCTTGCAAGGACAGCACGGCTTGCTAAGACAGCACGGATTGCGACGACAGCACGGCTTGCGAGGACAGCACGGCTTGCGCGGACAGCACAGCTTGAGAGAGCAGCACAGCTTGCAGGGACAGCACAGCTTGCGAGGACAACACAGGTTGCGGGGACAGCACAGCTTGCGGGGACAGCACAGCTTGCGGGGACAGCACACCTTGCGGGGACAGCACAGATTGCGAGGACAGCTCAACTTGAGAGGACAGCTCAACCTGAGAGGAAAGCTCAACCTGAGAGGACAGCTCAACTAGAGAGGACAGCTCAACTTTAAAGGACAGCTCAACTTGAGAGGACAATTCAACTTGAGAGGACAGCTCAACTTGAGAGGGCAGCTCAACTTGAGAGGGCAGCTCAACTTCAGAGGGCAGCTCAACTTCAGAGGGCAGCTCAGCTTGAGAGGGCAGCTCAACTTGAGAGGGCAGCTCAACTTGAGAGGACAGCTCAATTTGAGAGGACAGCACAACTTGAGAGGACAGCACAACTTGCGAGGACAGCACAACTTGGGAGGACACCACAGCTTGCGCCGACAGCAAAGCTTGCACTGACAGCAAAGCTTGCAAGGACAGCACGGCTTGCGAGGACAGCACGGATTGCGACGACAGCACGGCTTGCGAGGACAGCACGGCTTGCGAGGACAGCACAGGTTGCGAGAGCAGCTCAACTTGAGAGGACAGGTCAACTTAAAAGGGCAGCTCAACTTCAGAGGGCAGCTCAACTTGAGAGGGCAGCTCAACTTGAGAACGCAGCTCAACTTGAGAGGGCAGCTCAACTTGAGTGTACAGCTCAACTTGAGAGGAAATCTCATCTTGAGAGGACAGCTCAACTTGAGAGGACAGCTCAACTTAAAAGGGCAGCTCAACTTCAGAGGGCAGCTCAACTTGAGAGGGCAGCTCAACTTGATAGGGCAGCTCAACTTGAGAGGACAGCTCAACTTGAGAGGACAGCTCAACTAGAGAGGACAGCACAACTTAAGAGGACAGCTCAACTTAAAAGGGCAGCTCAACTTCAGAGGGCAGCTCAACTTGAGAGGGCAGCTCAACTTGAGAGGGCAGCTCAACTTGAGAGGGCAGCTCAACTTGAGTGGGCAGCTCAACTTGAGAGGGTAGCTCAACTTGAGTGTACAGCTCAACTTGAGAGGAAATCTCAAGCTGAGAGGACACCTCAACCTGAGAGGACAGCTCAACTTGAGAGGACAGTCCAACTGTAGAGGACAGCAGAACTGTAGAGGACAGCAGAACTGTAGAGGACAGCTCAACTTGAGAGGACACCTCAACTTGAGAGGACAGCTCAACTTGAGAGGACAGCTCAACTTGAGAGGACAGCTCAACTTGAGAGGACAGCTCAACTCGAGAGGACAGCACAACTTGAGAGGACAGCACAACTTGCGAGGACAGCACAACTTGCGAGGACAGCAAAGCTTGCGAGGACAGCAAAGCTTGTGTGGACAGTAAAACTTGTGAGGACAGCACGGCTTGCGAGGACAGCAAGGCTTGCGTGGACAGCATGGCTTCCGAGGACAGCACGGCTTGCGAGGACAGCACGGCTTGTGAGGACAGCATGGCTTGCGATTACAGCACGGCTTGCGAGGACAGCTCGGCTTGCTAGGACAGCACAGCTTGCGAGGACAGCACAGCTTGCGAGGACAGCACAGCTTGCGAGGACAGCACAGCTTGCGATGACAGCACAACTTGCGAGGACAGCACGGCTTGCGAGGACAGCTCAACTTGAGAGGACAGCTCAACTTGAGAGGACAGCTCAACTTGAGAGGACAGCTCAACCTGAGAGGACAGCTCAACTTGAGAGGACAGCTTAACTTGAGAGGACAGCTCAACTTGAGAGGGCAGCTCAACTTGAGAGGACAGCTCAACTTGAGAGGACAGCTCATCTACAGAGGACAGCTCATCTAGAGAGGACAGCTCAACATCAGAGGACAGCTCAACTTGAAGGAGAGGTCAACTTGAGAGGACATCTCAACTTGAGAGGACAGCTCAACTTGAGAGGACAGCTCAACTTGAGAGGACAGCTCAACTAGAGAGGGCAGCTCATCTTGAGAGGACAGCTCAACTTGAGAGGACAGCTCAACTTGAGAGGACAGCTCAACTTGGGAGGGCAGCTCAACTTGAGAGGGCAGCTCAACTTGAGAGGGCAGCTCAACTTGAGAGGGCAGCTCAACTTGAGAGGAAATCTCAACCTGAGAGGACACCTCAACCTGAGAGGACAGCTCAACTTGAGAGGACAGTCCAACTGTAGAGGACAGCTCAACTGTAGAGGACAGCTCAACTTGAGAGGACAGCTCAACTTGAGAGGACAGCACAACTTGCGAGGACAGCACAACTTGCGAGGACAGCAAAGCTTGCGAGGACAGCAAAGCTTGAGAGGACAGCAAAGTTTGTGATGACAGCATGGCTTGCGAGGACAGCAAGGCTTGCGTGGACAGCACGTCTTCCGAGGACAGCACGGCTTGCGAGGACAGCACGGCTTGCGAGGACAGCACAGCTTGCGAGGACAGCACGGCTTGCAAGGACAGCACGGCTTGCAAGGACAGCACAGCTTGCGATGACAGCACAACTTGCGAGGACAGCACGGCTTGCGAGGACAGCTCAACTTGAGAGGACAGCTCAACTTGAGAGGACAGCTCAACTTGAGAGGACAGCTCAACCTGAGAGGACAGCTCAACTTGAGAGGACAGCTTAACTTGAGAGGACAGCTCAACTTGACAGGGCAGCTCAACTTGAGAGGACAGCTCAACTTGAGAGGACAGCTCATCTACAGAGGACAGCTCATCTAGAGAGGACAGCTCAACATCAGAGGACAGCTCAACTTGAAGGAGAGGTCAACTTGAGAGGACATCTCAACTTGAGAGGACAGCTCAACTTGAGAGGACAGCTCAACTTGAGAGGACAGCTCAACTAGAGAGGGCAGCTCATCTTGAGAGGACAGCTCAACTTGAGAGGACAGCTCAACTTGAGAGGACAGCTCAACTTGGGAGGGCAGCTCAACTTGAGAGGGCAGCTCAACTTGAGAGGGCAGCTCAACTTGAGAGGGCAGCTCAACTTGAGAGGAAATCTCAACCTGAGAGGACACCTCAACCTGAGAGGACAGCTCAACTTGAGAGGACAGTCCAACTGTAGAGGACAGCTCAACTGTAGAGGACAGCTCAACTTGAGAGGACAGCTCAACTTGAGAGGACAGCACAACTTGCGAGGACAGCACAACTTGCGAGGACAGCAAAGCTTGCGAGGACAGCAAAGCTTGAGAGGACAGCAAAGTTTGTGATGACAGCATGGCTTGCGAGGACAGCAAGGCTTGCGTGGACAGCACGTCTTCCGAGGACAGCACGGCTTGCGAGGACAGCACGGCTTGCGAGGACAGCACAGCTTGCGAGGACAGCACGGCTTGCAAGGACAGCACGGCTTGCAAGGACAGCATGGCTTGCGAGGACAGCACGGCTTGCAAGGACAGCTCATTTTGAGAGGACAGCTCAACTTGAGAGGACAGCTCAACTTGAGAGGACAGCTCAACTTGAGTGGACAGCTTAACTTGAGAGGACAGCTCAACTTGAGAGGACAGCTCAACTTGAGAGGACAGCTCATCTAGAGAGGACAGCTCATCTGGAGAAGACAGCTCATCTAGAGAGGACAGCTCAACATCAGAGGACAGCTCAACTTGAAGGAGAGGTCAACTTAAGAGGACATCTCAACTTGAGAGGACAGCTCAACTTGAGAGGACAGCTTAACTTGAGAGGACAGCTCAACTTCAGAGGACAGCTCAACTTCAGAGGACAGCTCAAGTTGAGAGGACAGCTCAACTAGAGAAGACAGCGCAACTTGAGAGGTCAGCTCAAGTTGAGAGGACAGCTCAAGTTGAGAGGACAGCTCAACTTGAGAGGACAGCTCAACTTGAGAGGACAGCTCAAGTTGAGAGGACAGCTCAACTTGAGAGGACAGCTCAACTTGAGAAGACAGCTCAACTTGAGAGGACGGCACAACATGAAAGGACAGCACAACTTGAGAGGACAGCTCAACTTGACAGGACAGCTCAACTTGAGAGGACAGCTCAGCCTGAGAGGACAGCTTAACTTGAGAGGACAGCTCAACTTGAGAGGACAGCACTACTTGAGAGGAAAGCACAACTTGCGAGGACAGCAAAGCTTGTGAGGACAGCACAGCTTGCCGGGACAGCACGGCTTTCTAGGACAGCACAGCTTGCGAGGACAGCACAGCTTGTGAGGACTGCACAGCTTGCGAGGACAGCACAGCTTGCGAGGACAGCACAGCTTGCGAGGACAGCACGGCTTGTGAGGACAGCACAGCTTGCGAGGACAGCACAGCTTGTGAGGACAGCACAGCTTGCGAGGACAGCACAGTTTGCGAGGACAGCACAGCTTGCGAGGACAGCACTGCTTGATAGGACAGCTCAACTTGAGAGAACAGCTCAACTTGTGAGGACAGCTCAACGTGAGAGAACAGCTCAACTAGAGAGGACAGCTCAACTTGAGAGGACAGCTCAACTTGAGAGGACAGCACAACTTGCGAGGACAGCACAACTTGCGAGGACAGCAAAGCTTGTGAGGACAGCAAAGCTTGAGAGGACAGCAAAGTTTGTGATGACAGCACGGCTTGCGAGGACAGCACGCCTTTCCAGGACAGCACGGCTTGCAAGGACAGCACGGCTTGCGTGGACAGCACGGCGTGTGAGGACAGCACGGGTTGCGAGGACAGCACGGGTTGCGAGGACAGCACGGCAAGCGAGGACAGCATGGCTTGCGAGGACAGCACAGGTTGTGAGGACACGACAGATTGCGAGGACAGCAAAGCTTTCAAGGACAGCACAGCTTCCGAGGACAGCACAGCTTCCGAGGACAGCAAAGCTTCCGATGACAGCACAGCTTGCGAGGACAGCACAGCTTGCGTGGACAGCACAGCTTGCGAAGACAGCACAGCTTGCAAGGACTGCACAGCTTGCGAGGAGAGCACATCTTGTGAGGACAGCACAGCTTGCGAGGACAGCACAGATTGCGAGGACAGCACAGCTTGTGAGGACAGCATAGCTTGCGAGAACTGCACAGCTTGCGAGGACAGCACAGCTTGCGAGGACAGCATAGCTTGCGAGAACAGCACACCTTGTGGGGACAGCACAGCTTGCGGGGACAGCTAAACTTGAGAGGAGTGCTCAACTAGAGAGGACAGATCAACTAGAGAGGACAGATCAACTTGAGAGGACAGATCAACTGGCGAGGACAGCTCAACTTGCTAGGACAGCTAGACTTACGAGAACAGCTCAACCTGCCAGGACAGCTCAACTTGAGAGGAGAGCACAACTTGAGAAGACAGCTCAACTTGTGAGGACGGCTCAACTTGAGACGACAGCTCAGTTTGAGACAACAGCACAACTTGAGAGGACAGCTCAACTTGAGAGGACAGCTCCACTAGAGCGGATAGCTCAACTTGAGAGGACAGCTCTACTTGAGAGGACAGCTCTACTTGAGAGGACAGCTCAACTTGAGAGGACACCTCAACTTGAGAGGATAGCTCAACTTGAGAGGACACCTCATTTTGAGAGGACACCTCAACCTGAGAGGACACCTCAACTTGAAAGGACACCTCAACTTGAGAAGATACCTCAACTTGAGAGGACAGCTCAATTTGAGAGGACAGCTCAACTTGAGAGGACAGCTCGATTTGAGAGGACAGCTCAACTTGAGAGGACAGCTCATATTGAGAGGTCAGCTCAACTTGAGAGGACAGCTACACTTGAGAGGACAGCACAACTTGGGAGGACAGCACAACTTGAGAGGGCAGCACAACTTGAGAGGACAGTACAACTTGCGAGGACAGCACAACTTGCACTAACAGCACAACTTGGGAGGACAGCACAGCTTGCGAGGACGGCACAGCTTGCGAGGACAGCACAGCTTGCGAGGACAGCGCAGCTTGCAAGGAGAGCTCAACTTGCGAGGACAGCTCAACTTGAGAGGACAGCACTACTTGAGAGGACAGCACAAGTTGCGATGATAGCAAAGCTTGCAAGGACAGCACAGCTTGTGAGGACAGCACGGCTAGCGAGGACAGTACGATTTGCGAGGACAGGTCGGCTGGCGAGGACAGCACGGCTTGCGAGGACAGCACGGGTTGCGAGGACAGCACAGGTTGTGAGGACAGCACAGCTTGCGAGGACAGCACAGCTTGCGAGGACATCACTGCTTGTGAGGACAGCACAGCTTGCGAGGTCAGCACAGCTTGCGAGGACAGCACAGCTTGCGAGGACAGCACAGCTTGCGAGGACAGCACAGCTTGCGAGGACAGTACAGCTTGCAAGGACAGCACAGCTTGCGAGGACAGCACAGCTTGCGAGGACAGCACAGCTTGCGAGGACAGTACAGCTTGCAAGGACAGCACAGCTTGCGAGGACAGCACAGCTTGCGAGGACAGCACACCTTGCAAAGACGGCACAGCTTGCGTAGACGGCACAGCCTGCGAGGACAGCTCAACTTGAGAGGACAGCTCAACTTGAGAGGACAGCTCAACTTGAGAGGACAGCTCAACGTCAGAGGACAGCTCAACTTGAGAGGTCAGCTCAACGTGAGAGGACAGCCCAACTTGAGAGGACAGCGCTATTTGAGAGGAAAGCACAACTTGCGAGGACAGCAATGCTTGTGAGGACAGCACAGCTTGCCAGGACAGCACGGCTTTCTAGGACAGCACAGCTTGCGAGCACAGCACAGCTTGCGAGGAAAGCACAGCTTGCGAGGAAAGCACAGCTTGCGAGGACAGCACAGCTTCCGAGGACAGCACAGCTTGCGAGGACAGCACAGCTTGCGAGGGCAGCACTGCTTGCGAGGACAGCTCAACTTGAGAGGACAGCTCAACTTGTGAGGACGGCTCAACGTGAGAGAACAGCTCAACTAGAGAGGACAGCTCAACTAGAGACGACAGCTCAACTAGGGAAGACAGCTCTACTACAGAGGACAGCTCAACTAGAGAGGACAGATCAACTAGAGAAGACAGCTCAACTTTAGAGGACAGCTCAAGTTGAGAGGACATCTCAACTTGAGAGGACAGCTCAACTTGAGAGGACAGCTCAACCTGAGACGACAGCTCAACTTGAGAGGACAGCACAACTTGAGAGGACAGCACAACTTGGGAGGGCAGCACAACTTGGGCGGACAGCACAGCTTGCGCCGACAGCAAAGCTTGCACCGACAGCAAAGCTTGCAAGGACAGCACGGCTTGCGAGGACAGCACGGATATCGACGACAGCACGGCTTGCGAGGACAGCATGGCTTGCAAGGACAGCACAGCTTGCGAGAGCAGCACAGCTTGCAGCGACAGCACAGCTTGTGAGGACAGCACAGCTTGCGGGGACAGCTCAGCTTGAGGGGACAGCACAGCTTGCGGGGACAGCACAGCTTGCGGGGACAGCACAGCTTGCGGGGACAGCACAGCTTGCGGGGACAGCACATATTACGAGGACAGCTCAACTTGAGAGGACAGCTCAACCTGAGAGGAAAGCTCAACCTGAAAGGACAGCTCAACTAGAGAGGACAGCTCAATTTTAGAGGACAGCTCAACTTGAGATGACAGCTCAACTTGAGAGGACAGGTCAACTTGAGAGGACAGCTCAACTTGACAGGACAGCTCAATTTGACAGCTCAACTTGAGAGGACAGCTCAACTAGAGAGGACAGCTCATCTTGAGAGGACAGCTCAACTTGAGAGGACAGCTCAACTTGAGAGGGCAGCTCAACTTGAGTGTACAGCTCAACTTGAGAGGACAGCTCAAATTGAGAGGACAGCTCAATTTGAGAGGACAGCACAACTTGCGAGGACAGCACAACTTGCGAGGACAGCAAAGCTTGCGAGGACAGCAAAGCTTGTGAGGACAGCAATGCTTGTGAGGACAGCACGGCTTGCGAGGACAGCAAGGCTTGGGTGGACAGCATGGCTTCCGAGGACAGCACGGCTTGCGAGGACAGCACAGCTTGTGAGGACAGCACAGCTTGCGAGGACAGCACAGCTTGCGATGACAGCATGGCTTGCAAGGACAGCACGGCTTGCGAGGACAGCACAGCTTGCGAGGACAGCACAGCTTGCGAGGACAGCACAGCTTGCGAGGACAGCACAGCTTTCGAGGACAGCACAGCTTGTGATGACAGCACAACTTGCGAGGACAGCACGGCTTGCGAGGACAGCTCAACTTGAGAGGACAGCTCAACTTGAGAGGACAGCTAAACTTGAGAGGACAGCCCACCTTGAGAGAACAGCTCATCTAGAGAGGACAGCTCATCTAGAGAGGACAGCTCAACATCAGAGGACAGCTCAACTTGAAGGAGAAGTGAACTTGAGAGGACAGCTTAACTTGAGAGGACAGCTCAACTTGAGAGGACAGCTCAACTTGAGAGGACAGCTCAACTAGAGAGGGCAGCTCAACTAGAGAGGGCATCTCAACTAGGGAGGTCAGCTCAACTAGAGAGGGAAGCTCAACTTGAGAGGACAGCTCAACTTAAGAGGACAGCTCAACTTGAGAGGGCAGCTCAACTTGAGAGGGCAGCTCAACTTGAGAGGGCAGCTCAACTTGAGAGGGCAGCTCAACTTGAGAGGGCAGCTCATTTTGACAGGGCAGCTCAACTTGAGAGGGCAGCTCAACTTGAGTGTACAGCTCAACTTGAGAGGAAATCTCAACCTGAGAGGACACCTCAACCTGAGAGGACAGCTCAACTTGAGAGGACAGCTCAACTTGAGAGGACAGCTCATCTTGAGTGGACAGCTCAACTTGAGAGGACGGCACAACTTGAAAGGACAGCACAACTTGAGAGGACAGCTCAACTTGAGAGGACAGCTCAACTTGAGAAGACAGCTCAACCTGAGAGGACAGCTTAACTTGAGATGACAGCTCAACTTGAGAGGGCAGCTCAACTTGAGAGGCCAGCACTACTTGAGAGGAAAGCACAACTTGCGAGGACAGCACAACTTGCGAGGACAGCAAAGCTTGCGAGAACAGCACAGCTTGCCAGGACAGCACGGCTTTCTAGGACAGCACAGCTTGAGAGAAAACCACAGCCTGCGAGGACAGCACAGCTTGCGAGGACAGCACAGCTTGCGAGAGCAGCACAGCTTGCAGGGACAGCACAGCTTGCGAGGACAGCACAGCTTGTGGGGACAGCACAGCTGGCGGGGACAGCACAGCTTGCGGGGACGGCACAGCTTGCGGGGACGGCACAGCTTGCGGGGTCAGCACAGCTTGTGGGGACAGCACAGCTTGCGGGGACAGCACACCTTGCGGGGACAGCACAGATTGCGAGGACAGCTCAACTTGGGAGGACAGCTCAACCTGAGAGGAAAGCTCAACCTGAGAGGACAACTCAGCTAGAGAGGACAGCTCAACTTTAGAGGACAGCTCAACTTGAGAGGACAGCACAACTTGCGAGGACAGCACAACTTGCGAGGACAGCAAAGCTTGCGAGGACAGCAAAGCTTGTGAGGACAGCACGGCTTGCAAGGACAGCACGACTTGCGAGGACAGCACAGCTTGCGAGGACAGCATGGCTTGCAAGGACAGCACGGCTTGCGAGGACAGCACAGCTTGCGAGGAGAGCACAGCATGCGAGGATAGCTCAACTTAAGAGGACAGCTGAACTTCAGAGGACAGCTCAACTTCAGAGGACAGCTTAACTTGAGAGGACAGCTCAACTTCAGAGGGCAGCTCAACTTGAGAGGACAGCTCAACTTGAGAGGACAGCTCATCCAGAGAGGACAGCTCATCTAGAGAGGACAGCTCAACATCAGAGGACAGCTCAACTTGAAGGAGAGGTCAACTTGAGATGACATCTCAACTTGAGAGGACAGCTCAACTTGAGAGGACAGCTCAACTAGAGAGGACAGCTCAACTAGAGAGGACAGCTCAACTAGAGAGGACAGCTCAACTAGGGAAGACAGCTGAACTAGAGAGGACAGCTCAACTAGAGAGGACAGATCAACTAGAGAAGACAGCTCAACTTGAGAGGACAGCTTAACTTTAGAGGACAGCTCAACTTGAGAGGACAGCTCAACTTGAGAGGACAGCTCAACTTGAGAGGACAGCTCAACCTGAGATGACAGCTCAACTTGAGAGGACAGCTCAACTTGAGAGGACAGCTCAACTTGAGAGGACAGCTCAACTAGAGAGGACAGCTCAACTAGAGAGGACAGCTCAACTTGAGAGGACAGCACAACTTGCGAGGACAGCACAACTTGTGCGGACAGCACAGCTTGCACCGACAGCAAAGCTTGCACCGACAGCAAAGCTTGCAAGGACAGCACGGCTTGCTAAGACAGCACGGATTGCGACGACAGCACGGCTTGCGAGGACAGCACGGCTTGCGAGGACAGCACAGCTTGAGAGAGCAGCACAGCTTGCAGGGACAGCTTAGCTTGCGAGGACAACACAGGTTGCGGGGACAGCACAGCTTGCGGGGACAGCACAGCTTGCGGGGACAGCACACCTTGCGGGGACAGCACAGATTGCGAGGACAGCTCAACTTGAGAGGACAGCTCAACCTGAGAGGAAAGCTCAACCTGAGAGGACAGCTCAACTAGAGAGGACAGCTCAACTTTAGAGGACAGCTCAACTTGAGAGGACAATTCAACTTGAGAGGACAGCTCAACTTGAGAGGGCAGCTCAACTTGAGAGGGCAGCTCAACTTCAGAGGGCAGTTCAACTTCAGAGGGCAGCTCAGCTTGAGATGGCAGCTCAACTTGAGAGGGCAGCTCAACTTGAGAGGACAGCTCAATTTGAGAGGACAGCACAACTTGAGAGACAGCACAACTTGCGAGGACAGCACAACTTGGGAGGACACCACAGCTTGCGCCGACAGCAAAGCCTGCACAGACAGCAAAGCTTGCAAGGACAGCACGGCTTGCGAGGACAGCACGGATTGCGACGACAGCACGGCTTGCGAGGACAGCACGGCTTGCGAGGACAGCACAGGTTGCGAGAGCAGCTCAACTTGAGAGGACAGGTCAACTTAAAAGGGCAGCTCAACTTCAGAGGGCAGGTCAACTTGAGAGGGCAGCTCAACTTGAGAACGCAGCTCAACTTGAGAGGGCAGCTCAACTTGAGTGTACAGCTCAACTTGAGAGGAAATCTCATCTTGAGAGGACAGCTCAACTTGAGAGGACAGCTCAACTTAAAAGGGCAGCTCAACTTCAGAGGGCAGCTCAACTTGAGAGGGCAGCTCAACTTGATAGGGCAGCTCAACTTGAGAGGACAGCTCAACTTGAGAGGACAGCTCAACTAGAGAGGACAGCACAACTTAAGAGGACAGCTCAACTTAAGAGGACAGCTCAACTTAAAAGGGCAGCTCAACTTCAGAGGGCAGCTCAACTTGAGAGGGCAGCTCAACTTGAGAGGGCAGCTCAACTTGAGAGGGCAGCTCAACTTGAGTGTACAGCTCAACTTGAGAGGACAGCTCAACTAGAGAGGACAGCTCATCTTGAGAGGATAGCTCAACTTGAGAGGACAGCTCAACTTAAGAGGAGAGCTCAACTTAAAAGGGCAGCTCAACTTCAGAGGGCAGCTCAGCTTGAGAGGGCAGCTCAACTTGATAGGGCAGCTCAACTTGAGAGGACAGCTCAACTTGAGAGGACAGCTCAACTAGAGAGGACAGCTCAACTAGAGAGGACAGCTCAACTAGAGAGGACAGCTCAACTAGGAAAGACAGCTGAACTAGAGAGGACAGCTCAACTAGAGAGGACAGATCAACTAGAGAAGACAGCTCAACTTGAGAGGACAGCTTAACTTTAGAGGACAGCTCAACTTGAGAGGACAGCTCAACTTCAGAGGACAGCTCAACTTGAGAGGACAGCTCAACCTGAGATGACAGCTCAACTTGAGAGGACAGCTCAACTTGCGAGGGCAGCTCAACTTCAGAGGGCAGCTCAACTTGAGAGGACAGCTCAACTTGCGAGGACAGCACAACTTGTGCGGACAGCACAGCTTGCACCGACAGCAAAGCTTGCACCGACAGCAAAGCTTGCAAGGACAGCACGGCTTGCTAAGACAGCACGGATTGCGACGACAGCACGGCTTGCGAGGACAGCACGGCTTGCGCGGACAGCACAGCTTGAGAGAGCAGCACAGCTTGCAGGGACAGCACAGCTTGCGAGGACAACACAGGTTGCGGGGACAGCACAGCTTGCGGGGACAGCACAGCTTGCGGGGACAGCACACCTTGCGGGGACAGCACAGATTGCGAGGACAGCTCAACTTGAGAGGACAGCTCAACCTGAGAGGAAAGCTCAACCTGAGAGGACAGCTCAACTAGAGAGGACAGCTCAACTTTAAAGGACAGCTCAACTTGAGAGGACAATTCAACTTGAGAGGACAGCTCAACTTGAGAGGGCAGCTCAACTTGAGAGGGCAGCTCAACTTCAGAGGGCAGCTCAACTTCAGAGGGCAGCTCAGCTTGAGAGGGCAGCTCAACTTGAGAGGGCAGCTCAACTTGAGAGGACAGCTCAATTTGAGAGGACAGCACAACTTGAGAGGACAGCACAACTTGCGAGGACAGCACAACTTGGGAGGACACCACAGCTTGCGCCGACAGCAAAGCTTGCACTGACAGCAAAGCTTGCAAGGACAGCACGGCTTGCGAGGACAGCACGGATTGCGACGACAGCACGGCTTGCGAGGACAGCACGGCTTGCGAGGACAGCACAGGTTGCGAGAGCAGCTCAACTTGAGAGGACAGGTCAACTTAAAAGGGCAGCTCAACTTCAGAGGGCAGCTCAACTTGAGAGGGCAGCTCAACTTGAGAACGCAGCTCAACTTGAGAGGGCAGCTCAACTTGAGTGTACAGCTCAACTTGAGAGGAAATCTCATCTTGAGAGGACAGCTCAACTTGAGAGGACAGCTCAACTTAAAAGGGCAGCTCAACTTCAGAGGGCAGCTCAACTTGAGAGGGCAGCTCAACTTGATAGGGCAGCTCAACTTGAGAGGACAGCTCAACTTGAGAGGACAGCTCAACTAGAGAGGACAGCACAACTTAAGAGGACAGCTCAACTTAAAAGGGCAGCTCAACTTCAGAGGGCAGCTCAACTTGAGAGGGCAGCTCAACTTGAGAGGGCAGCTCAACTTGAGAGGGCAGCTCAACTTGAGTGGGCAGCTCAACTTGAGAGGGTAGCTCAACTTGAGTGTACAGCTCAACTTGAGAGGAAATCTCAAGCTGAGAGGACACCTCAACCTGAGAGGACAGCTCAACTTGAGAGGACAGTCCAACTGTAGAGGACAGCAGAACTGTAGAGGACAGCAGAACTGTAGAGGACAGCTCAACTTGAGAGGACACCTCAACTTGAGAGGACAGCTCAACTTGAGAGGACAGCTCAACTTGAGAGGACAGCTCAACTTGAGAGGACAGCTCAACTCGAGAGGACAGCACAACTTGAGAGGACAGCACAACTTGCGAGGACAGCACAACTTGCGAGGACAGCAAAGCTTGCGAGGACAGCAAAGCTTGTGTGGACAGCAAAACTTGTGAGGACAGCACGGCTTGCGAGGACAGCAAGGCTTGCGTGAACAGCATGGCTTCCGAGGACAGCACGGCTTGCGAGGACAGCACGGCTTGTGAGGACAGCATGGCTTGCGAGGACAGCACGGCTTGCGAGGACAGCTCGGCTTGCTAGGACAGCACAGCTTGCGAGGACAGCACAGCTTGCGAGGACAGCACAGCTTGCGAGGACAGCACAGCTTGCGATGACAGCACAACTTGCGAGGACAGCACGGCTTGCGAGGACAGCTCAACTTGAGAGGACAGCTCAACTTGAGAGGACAGCTCAACTTGAGAGGACAGCTCAACCTGAGAGGACAGCTCAACTTGAGAGGACAGCTTAACTTGAGAGGACAGCTCAACTTGAGAGGGCAGCTCAACTTGAGAGGACAGCTCAACTTGAGAGGACAGCTCATCTACAGAGGACAGCTCATCAAGAGAGGACAGCTCAACATCAGAGGACAGCTCAACTTGAAGGAGAGGTCAACTTGAGAGGACATCTCAACTTGAGAGGACAGCTCAACTTGAGAGGACAGCTCAACTTGAGAGGACAGCTCAACTAGAGAGGGCAGCTCATCTTGAGAGGACAGCTCAACTTGAGAGGACAGCTCAACTTGAGAGGACAGCTCAACTTGGGAGGGCAGCTCAACTTGAGAGGGCAGCTCAACTTGAGAGGGCAGCTCAACTTGAGAGGGCAGCTCAACTTGAGAGGAAATCTCAACCTGAGAGGACACCTCAACCTGAGAGGACAGCTCAACTTGAGAGGACAGTCCAACTGTAGAGGACAGCTCAACTGTAGAGGACAGCTCAACTTGAGAGGACAGCTCAACTTGAGAGGACAGCACAACTTGCGAGGACAGCACAACTTGCGAGGACAGCAAAGCTTGCGAGGACAGCAAAGCTTGAGAGGACAGCAAAGTTTGTGATGACAGCATGGCATGCGAGGACAGCAAGGCTTGCGTGGACAGCACGTCTTCCGAGGACAGCACGGCTTGCGAGGACAGCACGGCTTGCGAGGACAGCACAGCTTGCGAGGACAGCACGGCTTGCAAGGACAGCACGGCTTGCAAGGACAGCACAGCTTGCGATGACAGCACAACTTGCGAGGACAGCACGGCTTGCGAGGACAGCTCAACTTGAGAGGACAGCTCAACTTGAGAGGACAGCTCAACTTGAGAGGACAGCTCAACCTGAGAGGACAGCTCAACTTGAGAGGACAGCTTAACTTGAGAGGACAGCTCAACTTGAGAGGGCAGCTCAACTTGAGAGGACAGCTCAACTTGAGAGGACAGCTCATCTACAGAGGACAGCTCATCTAGAGAGGACAGCTCAACATCAGAGGACAGCTCAACTTGAAGGAGAGGTCAACTTGAGAGGACATCTCAACTTGAGAGGACAGCTCAACTTGAGAGGACAGCTCAACTTGAGAGGACAGCTCAACTAGAGAGGGCAGCTCATCTTGAGAGGACAGCTCAACTTGAGAGGACAGCTCAACTTGAGAGGACAGCTCAACTTGGGAGGGCAGCTCAACTTGAGAGGGCAGCTCAACTTGAGAGGGCAGCTCAACTTGAGAGGGCAGCTCAACTTGAGAGGAAATCTCAACCTGAGAGGACACCTCAACCTGAGAGGACAGCTCAACTTGAGAGGACAGTCCAACTGTAGAGGACAGCTCAACTGTAGAGGACAGCTCAACTTGAGAGGACAGCTCAACTTGAGAGGACAGCACAACTTGCGAGGACAGCACAACTTGCGAGGACAGCAAAGCTTGCGAGGACAGCAAAGCTTGAGAGGACAGCAAAGTTTGTGATGACAGCATGGCTTGCGAGGACAGCAAGGCTTGCGTGGACAGCACGTCTTCCGAGGACAGCACGGCTTGCGAGGACAGCACGGCTTGCGAGGACAGCACAGCTTGCGAGGACAGCACGGCTTGCAAGGACAGCACGGCTTGCAAGGACAGCATGGCTTGCGAGGACAGCACGGCTTGCAAGGACAGCTCATTTTGAGAGGACAGCTCAACTTGAGAGGACAGCTCAACTTGAGAGGACAGCTCAACTTGAGTGGACAGCTTAACTTGAGAGGACAGCTCAACTTGAGAGGACAGCTCAACTTGAGAGGACAGCTCATCTAGAGAGGACAGCTCATCTGGAGAAGACAGCTCATCTAGAGAGGACAGCTCAACATCAGAGGACAGCTCAACTTGAAGGAGAGGTCAACTTAAGAGGACATCTCAACTTGAGAGGACAGCTCAACTTGAGAGGACAGCTTAACTTGAGAGGACAGCTCAACTTCAGAGGACAGCTCAACTTCAGAGGACAGCTCAAGTTGAGAGGACAGCTCAACTAGAGAAGACAGCGCAACTTGAGAGGTCAGCTCAAGTTGAGAGGACAGCTCAAGTTGAGAGGACAGCTCAACTTGAGAGGACAGCTCAACTTGAGAGGACAGCTCAAGTTGAGAGGACAGCTCAACTTGAGAGGACAGCTCAACTTGAGAAGACAGCTCAACTTGAGAGGACGGCACAACATGAAAGGACAGCACAACTTGAGAGGACAGCTCAACTTGACAGGACAGCTCAACTTGAGAGGACAGCTCAGCCTGAGAGGACAGCTTAACTTGAGAGGACAGCTCAACTTGAGAGGACAGCACTACTTGAGAGGAAAGCACAACTTGCGAGGACAGCAAAGCTTGTGAGGACAGCACAGCTTGCCGGGACAGCACGGCTTTCTAGGACAGCACAGCTTGCGAGGACAGCACAGCTTGTGAGGACTGCACAGCTTGCGAGGACAGCACAGCTTGCGAGGACAGCACAGCTTGCAAGGACAGCACGGCTTGTGAGGACAGCACAGCTTGCGAGGACAGCACAGCTTGTGAGGACAGCACAGCTTGCGAGGACAGCACAGTTTGCGAGGACAGCACAGCTTGCGAGGACAGCACTGCTTGATAGGACAGCTCAACTTGAGAGAACAGCTCAACTTGTGAGGACAGCTCAACGTGAGAGAACAGCTCAACTAGAGAGGACAGCTCAACTTGAGAGGACAGCTCAACTTGAGAGGACAGCACAACTTGCGAGGACAGCACAACTTGCGAGGACAGCAAAGCTTGTGAGGACAGCAAAGCTTGAGAGGACAGCAAAGTTTGTGATGACAGCACGGCTTGCGAGGACAGCACGCCTTTCCAGGACAGCACGGCTTGCAAGGACAGCACGGCTTGCGTGGACAGCACGGCGTGTGAGGACAGCACGGGTTGCGAGGACAGCACGGGTTGCGAGGACAGCACGGCAAGCGAGGACAGCATGGCTTGCGAGGACAGCACAGGTTGTGAGGACAGGACAGATTGCGAGGACAGCAAAGCTTTCAAGGACAGCACAGCTTCCGAGGACAGCACAGCTTCCGAGGACAGCAAAGCTTCCGATGACAGCACAGCTTGCGAGGACAGCACAGCTTGCGTGGACAGCACAGCTTGCGAAGACAGCACAGCTTGCAAGGACTGCACAGCTTGCGAGGAGAGCACATCTTGTGAGGACAGCACAGCTTGCGAGGACAGCACAGCTTGCGAGGACAGCACAGATTGCGAGGACAGCACAGCTTGTGAGGACAGCATAGCTTGCGAGAACTGCACAGCTTGCGAGGACAGCACAGCTTGCGAGGACAGCATAGCTTGCGAGAACAGCACACCTTGTGGGGACAGCACAGCTTGCGGGGACAGCTAAACTTGAGAGGAGTGCTCAACTAGAGAGGACAGATCAACTAGAGAGGACAGATCAACTTGAGAGGACAGATCAACTGGCGAGGACAGCTCAACTTGCTAGGACAGCTAGACTTACGAGAACAGCTCAACCTGCCAGGACAGCTCAACTTGAGAGGAGAGCACAACTTGAGAAGACAGCTCAACTTGTGAGGACGGCTCAACTTGAGACGACAGCTCAGTTTGAGACAACAGCACAACTTGAGAGGACAGCTCAACTTGAGAGGACAGCTCCACTAGAGCGGATAGCTCAACTTGAGAGGACAGCTCTACTTGAGAGGACAGCTCTACTTGAGAGGACAGCTCAACTTGAGAGGACACCTCAACTTGAGAGGATAGCTCAACTTGAGAGGACACCTCATTTTGAGAGGACACCTCAACCTGAGAGGACACCTCAACTTGAAAGGACACCTCAACTTGAGAAGATACCTCAACTTGAGAGGACAGCTCAATTTGAGAGGACAGCTCAACTTGAGAGGACAGCTCGATTTGAGAGGACAGCTCAACTTGAGAGGACAGCTCATATTGAGAGGTCAGCTCAACTTGAGAGGACAGCTACACTTGAGAGGACAGCACAACTTGGGAGGACAGCACAACTTGAGAGGGCAGCACAACTTGAGAGGACAGTACAACTTGCGAGGACAGCACAACTTGCACTAACAGCACAACTTGGGAGGACAGCACAGCTTGCGAGGACGGCACAGCTTGCGAGGACAGCACAGCTTGCGAGGACAGCGCAGCTTGCAAGGAGAGCTCAACTTGCGAGGACAGCTCAACTTGAGAGGACAGCACTACTTGAGAGGACAGCACAAGTTGCGATGATAGCAAAGCTTGCAAGGACAGCACAGCTTGTGAGGACAGCACGGCTAGCGAGGACAGTACGATTTGCGAGGACAGGTCGGCTGGCGAGGACAGCACGGCTTGCGAGGACAGCACGGGTTGCGAGGACAGCACAGGTTGTGAGGACAGCACAGCTTGCGAGGACAGCACAGCTTGCGAGGACATCACTGCTTGTGAGGACAGCACAGCTTGCAAGGACAGCACAGCTTGCGAGGACAGCACAGCTTGCGAGGACAGCACAGATTGTGAGGACAGCTCAACTTGGGAGGACAGCTCAACCTGAGAGGAAAGCTCAACCTGAGAGGACAACTCAGCTAGAGAGGACAGCTCAACTTTAGAGGACAGCTCAACTTGAGAGGACAGCACAACTTGCGAGGACAGCACAACTTGCGAGGACAGCAAAGCTTGCGAGGACAGCAAAGCTTGTGAGGACAGCACGGCTTGCAAGGACAGCACGACTTGCGAGGACAGCACAGCTTGCGAGGACAGCATGGCTTGCAAGGACAGCACGGCTTGCGAGGACAGCACAGCTTGCGAGGATAGCACAGCATGCGAGGATAGCTCAACTTAAGAGGACAGCTGAACTTCAGAGGACAGCTCAACTTCAGAGGACAGCTTAACTTGAGAGGACAGCTCAACTTCAGAGGGCAGCTCAACTTGAGAGGACAGCTCAACTTGAGAGGACAGCTCATCCAGAGAGGACAGCTCATCTAGAGAGGACAGCTCAACATCAGAGGACAGCTCAACTTGAAGGAGAGGTCAACTTGAGATGACATCTCAACTTGAGAGGACAGCTCAACTTGAGAGGACAGCTCAACTAGAGAGGACAGCTCAACTAGAGAGGACAGCTCAACTAGAGAGGACAGCTCAACTAGGGAAGACAGCTGAACTAGAGAGGACAGCTCAACTAGAGAGGACAGATCAACTAGAGAAGACAGCTCAACTTGAGAGGACAGCTTAACTTTAGAGGACAGCTCAACTTGAGAGGACAGCTCAACTTGAGAGGACAGCTCAACTTGAGAGGACAGCTCAACCTGAGATGACAGCTCAACTTGAGAGGACAGCTCAACTTGAGAGGACAGCTCAACTTGAGAGGACAGCTCAACTAGAGAGGACAGCTCAACTAGAGAGGACAGCTCAACTTGAGAGGACAGCACAACTTGCGAGGACAGCACAACTTGTGCGGACAGCACAGCTTGCACCGACAGCAAAGCTTGCACCGACAGCAAAGCTTGCAAGGACAGCACGGCTTGCTAAGACAGCACGGATTGCGACGACAGCACGGCTTGCGAGGACAGCACGGCTTGCGAGGACAGCACAGCTTGAGAGAGCAGCACAGCTTGCAGGGACAGCACAGCTTGCGAGGACAACACAGGTTGCGGGGACAGCACAGCTTGCGGGGACAGCACAGCTTGCGGGGACAGCACACCTTGCGGGGACAGCACAGATTGCGAGGACAGCTCAACTTGAGAGGACAGCTCAACCTGAGAGGAAAGCTCAACCTGAGAGGACAGCTCAACTAGAGAGGACAGCTCAACTTTAGAGGACAGCTCAACTTGAGAGGACAATTCAACTTGAGAGGACAGCTCAACTTGAGAGGGCAGCTCAACTTGAGAGGGCAGCTCAACTTCAGAGGGCAGTTCAACTTCAGAGGGCAGCTCAGCTTGAGATGGCAGCTCAACTTGAGAGGGCAGCTCAACTTGAGAGGACAGCTCAATTTGAGAGGACAGCACAACTTGAGAGGACAGCACAACTTGCGAGGACAGCACAACTTGGGAGGACACCACAGCTTGCGCCGACAGCAAAGCCTGCACAGACAGCAAAGCTTGCAAGGACAGCACGGCTTGCGAGGACAGCACGGATTGCGACGACAGCACGGCTTGCGAGGACAGCACGGCTTGCGAGGACAGCACAGGTTGCGAGAGCAGCTCAACTTGAGAGGACAGGTCAACTTAAAAGGGCAGCTCAACTTCAGAGGGCAGGTCAACTTGAGAGGGCAGCTCAACTTGAGAACGCAGCTCAACTTGAGAGGGCAGCTCAACTTGAGTGTACAGCTCAACTTGAGAGGAAATCTCATCTTGAGAGGACAGCTCAACTTGAGAGGACAGCTCAACTTAAAAGGGCAGCTCAACTTCAGAGGGCAGCTCAACTTGAGAGGGCAGCTCAACTTGATAGGGCAGCTCAACTTGAGAGGACAGCTCAACTTGAGAGGACAGCTCAACTAGAGAGGACAGCACAACTTAAGAGGACAGCTCAACTTAAGAGGACAGCTCAACTTAAAAGGGCAGCTCAACTTCAGAGGGCAGCTCAACTTGAGAGGGCAGCTCAACTTGAGAGGGCAGCTCAACTTGAGAGGGCAGCTCAACTTGAGTGTACAGCTCAACTTGAGAGGACAGCTCAACTAGAGAGGACAGCTCATCTTGAGAGGATAGCTCAACTTGAGAGGACAGCTCAACTTAAGAGGAGAGCTCAACTTAAAAGGGCAGCTCAACTTCAGAGGGCAGCTCAACTTGAGAGGGCAGCTCAACTTGATAGGGCAGCTCAACTTGAGAGGACAGCTCAACTTGAGAGGACAGCTCAACTAGAGAGGACAGCTCAACTAGAGAGGACAGCTCAACTAGAGAGGACAGCTCAACTAGGAAAGACAGCTGAACTAGAGAGGACAGCTCAACTAGAGAGGACAGATCAACTAGAGAAGACAGCTCAACTTGAGAGGACAGCTTAACTTTAGAGGACAGCTCAACTTGAGAGGACAGCTCAACTTCAGAGGACAGCTCAACTTGAGAGGACAGCTCAACCTGAGATGACAGCTCAACTTGAGAGGACAGCTCAACTTGCGAGGGCAGCTCAACTTCAGAGGGCAGCTCAACTTGAGAGGACAGCTCAACTTGCGAGGACAGCACAACTTGTGCGGACAGCACAGCTTGCACCGACAGCAAAGCTTGCACCGACAGCAAAGCTTGCAAGGACAGCACGGCTTGCTAAGACAGCACGGATTGCGACGACAGCACGGCTTGCGAGGACAGCACGGCTTGCGCGGACAGCACAGCTTGAGAGAGCAGCACAGCTTGCAGGGACAGCACAGCTTGCGAGGACAACACAGGTTGCGGGGACAGCACAGCTTGCGGGGACAGCACAGCTTGCGGGGACAGCACACCTTGCGGGGACAGCACAGATTGCGAGGACAGCTCAACTTGAGAGGACAGCTCAACCTGAGAGGAAAGCTCAAAATGAGAGGACAGCTCAACTAGAGAGGACAGCTCAACTTTAAAGGACAGCTCAACTTGAGAGGACAATTCAACTTGAGAGGACAGCTCAACTTGAGAGGGCAGCTCAACTTGAGAGGGCAGCTCAACTTCAGAGGGCAGCTCAACTTCAGAGGGCAGCTCAGCTTGAGAGGGCAGCTCAACTTGAGAGGGCAGCTCAACTTGAGAGGACAGCTCAATTTGAGAGGACAGCACAACTTGAGAGGACAGCACAACTTGCGAGGACAGCACAACTTGGGAGGACACCACAGCTTGCGCCGACAGCAAAGCTTGCACTGACAGCAAAGCTTGCAAGGACAGCACGGCTTGCGAGGACAGCACGGATTGCGACGACAGCACGGCTTGCGAGGACAGCACGGCTTGCGAGGACAGCACAGGTTGCGAGAGCAGCTCAACTTGAGAGGACAGGTCAACTTAAAAGGGCAGCTCAACTTCAGAGGGCAGCTCAACTTGAGAGGGCAGCTCAACTTGAGAACGCAGCTCAACTTGAGAGGGCAGCTCAACTTGAGTGTACAGCTCAACTTGAGAGGAAATCTCATCTTGAGAGGACAGCTCAACTTGAGAGGACAGCTCAACTTAAAAGGGCAGCTCAACTTCAGAGGGCAGCTCAACTTGAGAGGGCAGCTCAACTTGATAGGGCAGCTCAACTTGAGAGGACAGCTCAACTTGAGAGGACAGCTCAACTAGAGAGGACAGCACAACTTAAGAGGACAGCTCAACTTAAAAGGGCAGCTCAACTTCAGAGGGCAGCTCAACTTGAGAGGGCAGCTCAACTTGAGAGGGCAGCTCAACTTGAGAGGGCAGCTCAACTTGAGTGGGCAGCTCAACTTGAGAGGGTAGCTCAACTTGAGTGTACAGCTCAACTTGAGAGGAAATCTCAAGCTGAGAGGACACCTCAACCTGAGAGGACAGCTCAACTTGAGAGGACAGTCCAACTGTAGAGGACAGCAGAACTGTAGAGGACAGCAGAACTGTAGAGGACAGCTCAACTTGAGAGGACACCTCAACTTGAGAGGACAGCTCAACTTGAGAGGACAGCTCAACTTGAGAGGACAGCTCAACTTGAGAGGACAGCTCAACTCGAGAGGACAGCACAACTTGAGAGGACAGCACAACTTGCGAGGACAGCACAACTTGCGAGGACAGCAAAGCTTGCGAGGACAGCAAAGCTTGTGTGGACAGCAAAACTTGTGAGGACAGCACGGCTTGCGAGGACAGCAAGGCTTGCGTGGACAGCATGGCTTCCGAGGACAGCACGGCTTGCGAGGACAGCACGGCTTGTGAGGACAGCATGGCTTGCGAGGACAGCACGGCTTGCGAGGACAGCTCGGCTTGCTAGGACAGCACAGCTTGCGAGGACAGCACAGCTTGCGAGGACAGCACAGCTTGCGAGGACAGCACAGCTTGCGATGACAGCACAACTTGCGAGGACAGCACGGCTTGCGAGGACAGCTCAACTTGAGAGGACAGCTCAACTTGAGAGGACAGCTCAACTTGAGAGGACAGCTCAACCTGAGAGGACAGCTCAACTTGAGAGGACAGCTTAACTTGAGAGGACAGCTCAACTTGAGAGGGCAGCTCAACTTGAGAGGACAGCTCAACTTGAGAGGACAGCTCATCTACAGAGGACAGCTCATCTAGAGAGGACAGCTCAACATCAGAGGACAGCTCAACTTGAAGGAGAGGTCAACTTGAGAGGACATCTCAACTTGAGAGGACAGCTCAACTTGAGAGGACAGCTCAACTTGAGAGGACAGCTCAACTAGAGAGGGCAGCTCATCTTGAGAGGACAGCTCAACTTGAGAGGACAGCTCAACTTGAGAGGACAGCTCAACTTGGGAGGGCAGCTCAACTTGAGAGGGCAGCTCAACTTGAGAGGGCAGCTCAACTTGAGAGGGCAGCTCAACTTGAGAGGAAATCTCAACCTGAGAGGACACCTCAACCTGAGAGGACAGCTCAACTTGAGAGGACAGTCCAACTGTAGAGGACAGCTCAACTGTAGAGGACAGCTCAACTTGAGAGGACAGCTCAACTTGAGAGGACAGCACAACTTGCGAGGACAGCACAACTTGCGAGGACAGCAAAGCTTGCGAGGACAGCAAAGCTTGAGAGGACAGCAAAGTTTGTGATGACAGCATGGCTTGCGAGGACAGCAAGGCTTGCGTGGACAGCACGTCTTCCGAGGACAGCACGGCTTGCGAGGACAGCACGGCTTGCGAGGACAGCACAGCTTGCGAGGACAGCACGGCTTGCAAGGACAGCACGGCTTGCAAGGACAGCACAGCTTGCGATGACAGCACAACTTGCGAGGACAGCACGGCTTGCGAGGACAGCTCAACTTGAGAGGACAGCTCAACTTGAGAGGACAGCTCAACTTGAGAGGACAGCTCAACCTGAGAGGACAGCTCAACTTGAGAGGACAGCTTAACTTGAGAGGACAGCTCAACTTGAGAGGGCAGCTCAACTTGAGAGGACAGCTCAACTTGAGAGGACAGCTCATCTACAGAGGACAGCTCATCTAGAGAGGACAGCTCAACATCAGAGGACAGCTCAACTTGAAGGAGAGGTCAACTTGAGAGGACATCTCAACTTGAGAGGACAGCTCAACTTGAGAGGACAGCTCAACTTGAGAGGACAGCTCAACTAGAGAGGGCAGCTCATCTTGAGAGGACAGCTCAACTTTAGAGGACAGCTCAACTTGAGAGGACAGCTCAACTTGGGAGGGCAGCTCAACTTGAGAGGGCAGCTCAACTTGAGAGGGCAGCTCAACTTGAGAGGGCAGCTCAACTTGAGAGGAAATCTCAACCTGAGAGGACACCTCAACCTGAGAGGACAGCTCAACTTGAGAGGACAGTCCAACTGTAGAGGACAGCTCAACTGTAGAGGACAGCTCAACTTGAGAGGACAGCTCAACTTGAGAGGACAGCACAACTTGCGAGGACAGCACAACTTGCGAGGACAGCAAAGCTTGCGAGGACAGCAAAGCTTGAGAGGACAGCAAAGTTTGTGATGACAGCATGGCTTGCGAGGACAGCAAGGCTTGCGTGGACAGCACGTCTTCCGAGGACAGCACGGCTTGCGAGGACAGCACGGCTTGCGAGGACAGCACAGCTTGCGAGGACAGCACGGCTTGCAAGGACAGCACGGCTTGCAAGGACAGCATGGCTTGCGAGGACAGCACGGCTTGCAAGGACAGCTCATTTTGAGAGGACAGCTCAACTTGAGAGGACAGCTCAACTTGAGAGGACAGCTCAACTTGAGTGGACAGCTTAACTTGAGAGGACAGCTCAACTTGAGAGGACAGCTCAACTTGAGAGGACAGCTCATCTAGAGAGGACAGCTCATCTGGAGAAGACAGCTCATCTAGAGAGGACAGCTCAACATCAGAGGACAGCTCAACTTGAAGGAGAGGTCAACTTAAGAGGACATCTCAACTTGAGAGGACAGCTCAAGTTGAGAGGACAGCTCAACTTGAGAGGACAGCTCAACTTGAGAGGACAGCTCAAGTTGAGAGGACAGCTCAACTTGAGAGGACAGCTCAACTTGAGAAGACAGCTCAACTTGAGAGGACGGCACAACATGAAAGGACAGCACAACTTGAGAGGACAGCTCAACTTGACAGGACAGCTCAACTTGAGAGGACAGCTCAGCCTGAGAGGACAGCTTAACTTGAGAGGACAGCTCAACTTGAGAGGACAGCACTACTTGAGAGGAAAGCACAACTTGCGAGGACAGCAAAGCTTGTGAGGACAGCACAGCTTGCCGGGACAGCACGGCTTTCTAGGACAGCACAGCTTGCGAGGACAGCACAGCTTGTGAGGACTGCACAGCTTGCGAGGACAGCACAGCTTGCGAGGACAGCACAGCTTGCAAGGACAGCACGGCTTGTGAGGACAGCACAGCTTGTGAGGACAGCACAGCTTGTGAGGACAGCACAGCTTGCGAGGACAGCACAGTTTGCGAGGACAGCACAGCTTGCGAGGACAGCACTGCTTGATAGGACAGCTCAACTTGAGAGAACAGCTCAACTTGTGAGGACAGCTCAACGTGAGAGAACAGCTCAACTAGAGAGGACAGCTCAACTTGAGAGGACAGCTCAACTTGAGAGGACAGCACAACTTGCGAGGACAGCACAACTTGCGAGGACAGCAAAGCTTGTGAGGACAGCAAAGCTTGAGAGGACAGCAAAGTTTGTGATGACAGCACGGCTTGCGAGGACAGCACGCCTTTCCAGGACAGCACGGCTTGCAAGGACAGCACGGCTTGCGTGGACAGCACGGCGTGTGAGGACAGCACGGGTTGCGAGGACAGCACGGGTTGCGAGGACAGCACGGCAAGCGAGGACAGCATGGCTTGCGAGGACAGCACAGGTTGTGAGGACAGGACAGATTGCGAGGACAGCAAAGCTTTCAAGGACAGCACAGCTTCCGAGGACAGCACAGCTTCCGAGGACAGCAAAGCTTCCGATGACAGCACAGCTTGCGAGGACAGCACAGCTTGCGTGGACAGCACAGCTTGCGAAGACAGCACAGCTTGCAAGGACTGCACAGCTTGCGAGGAGAGCACATCTTGTGAGGACAGCACAGCTTGCGAGGACAGCACAGCTTGCGAGGACAGCACAGATTGCGAGGACAGCACAGCTTGTGAGGACAGCATAGCTTGCGAGAACTGCACAGCTTGCGAGGACAGCACAGCTTGCGAGGACAGCATAGCTTGCGAGAACAGCACACCTTGTGGGGACAGCACAGCTTGCGGGGACAGCTAAACTTGAGAGGAGTGCTCAACTAGAGAGGACAGATCAACTAGAGAGGACAGATCAACTTGAGAGGACAGATCAACTGGCGAGGACAGCTCAACTTGCTAGGACAGCTAGACTTACGAGAACAGCTCAACCTGCCAGGACAGCTCAACTTGAGAGGAGAGCACAACTTGAGAAGACAGCTCAACTTGTGAGGACGGCTCAACTTGAGACGACAGCTCAGTTTGAGACAACAGCACAACTTGAGAGGACAGCTCAACTTGAGAGGACAGCTCCACTAGAGCGGATAGCTCAACTTGAGAGGACAGCTCTACTTGAGAGGACAGCTCTACTTGAGAGGACAGCTCAACTTGAGAGGACACCTCAACTTGAGAGGATAGCTCAACTTGAGAGGACACCTCATTTTGAGAGGACACCTCAACCTGAGAGGACACCTCAACTTGAAAGGACACCTCAACTTGAGAAGATACCTCAACTTGAGAGGACAGCTCAATTTGAGAGGACAGCTCAACTTGAGAGGACAGCTCGATTTGAGAGGACAGCTCAACTTGAGAGGACAGCTCATATTGAGAGGTCAGCTCAACTTGAGAGGACAGCTACACTTGAGAGGACAGCACAACTTGGGAGGACAGCACAACTTGAGAGGGCAGCACAACTTGAGAGGACAGTACAACTTGCGAGGACAGCACAACTTGCACTAACAGCACAACTTGGGAGGACAGCACAGCTTGCGAGGACGGCACAGCTTGCGAGGACAGCACAGCTTGCGAGGACAGCGCAGCTTGCAAGGAGAGCTCAACTTGCGAGGACAGCTCAACTTGAGAGGACAGCACTACTTGAGAGGACAGCACAAGTTGCGATGATAGCAAAGCTTGCAAGGACAGCACAGCTTGTGAGGACAGCACGGCTAGCGAGGACAGTACGATTTGCAAGGACAGGTCGGCTGGCGAGGACAGCACGGCTTGCGAGGACAGCACGGGTTGCGAGGACAGCACAGGTTGTGAGGACAGCACAGCTTGCGAGGACAGCACAGCTTGCGAGGACATCACTGCTTGTGAGGACAGCACAGCTTGCAAGGACAGCACAGCTTGCGAGGACAGCACAGCTTGCGAGGACAGCACAGATTGCGAGGACAGCTCAACTTGGGAGGACAGCTCAACCTGAGAGGAAAGCTCAACCTGAGAGGACAACTCAGCTAGAGAGGACAGCTCAACTTTAGAGGACAGCTCAACTTGAGAGGACAGCACAACTTGCGAGGACAGCACAACTTGCGAGGACAGCAAAGCTTGCGAGGACAGCAAAGCTTGTGAGGACAGCACGGCTTGCAAGGACAGCACGACTTGCGAGGACAGCACAGCTTGCGAGGACAGCATGGCTTGCAAGGACAGCACGGCTTGCGAGGACAGCACAGCTTGCGAGGAGAGCACAGCATGCGAGGATAGCTCAACTTAAGAGGACAGCTGAACTTCAGAGGACAGCTCAACTTCAGAGGACAGCTTAACTTGAGAGGACAGCTCAACTTCAGAGGGCAGCTCAACTTGAGAGGACAGCTCAACTTGAGAGGACAGCTCATCCAGAGAGGACAGCTCATCTAGAGAGGACAGCTCAACATCAGAGGACAGCTCAACTTGAAGGAGAGGTCAACTTGAGATGACATCTCAACTTGAGAGGACAGCTCAACTTGAGAGGACAGCTCAACTAGAGAGGACAGCTCAACTAGAGAGGACAGCTCAACTAGAGAGGACAGCTCAACTAGGGAAGACAGCTGAACTAGAGAGGACAGCTCAACTAGAGAGGACAGATCAACTAGAGAAGACAGCTCAACTTGAGAGGACAGCTTAACTTTAGAGGACAGCTCAACTTGAGAGGACAGCTCAACTTGAGAGGACAGCTCAACTTGAGAGGACAGCTCAACCTGAGATGACAGCTCAACTTGAGAGGACAGCTCAACTTGAGAGGACAGCTCAACTTGAGAGGACAGCTCAACTAGAGAGGACAGCTCAACTAGAGAGGACAGCTCAACTTGAGAGGACAGCACAACTTGCGAGGACAGCACAACTTGTGCGGACAGCACAGCTTGCACCGACAGCAAAGCTTGCACCGACAGCAAAGCTTGCAAGGACAGCACGGCTTGCTAAGACAGCACGGATTGCGACGACAGCACGGCTTGCGAGGACAGCACGGCTTGCGAGGACAGCACAGCTTGAGAGAGCAGCACAGCTTGCAGGGACAGCACAGCTTGCGAGGACAACACAGGTTGCGGGGACAGCACAGCTTGCGGGGACAGCACAGCTTGCGGGGACAGCACACCTTGCGGGGACAGCACAGATTGCGAGGACAGCTCAACTTGAGAGGACAGCTCAACCTGAGAGGAAAGCTCAACCTGAGAGGACAGCTCAACTAGAGAGGACAGCTCAACTTTAGAGGACAGCTCAACTTGAGAGGACAATTCAACTTGAGAGGACAGCTCAACTTGAGAGGGCAGCTCAACTTGAGAGGGCAGCTCAACTTCAGAGGGCAGTTCAACTTCAGAGGGCAGCTCAGCTTGAGATGGCAGCTCAACTTGAGAGGGCAGCTCAACTTGAGAGGACAGCTCAATTTGAGAGGACAGCACAACTTGAGAGGACAGCACAACTTGCGAGGACAGCACAACTTGGGAGGACACCACAGCTTGCGCCGACAGCAAAGCCTGCACAGACAGCAAAGCTTGCAAGGACAGCACGGCTTGCGAGGACAGCACGGATTGCGACGACAGCACGGCTTGCGAGGACAGCACGGCTTGCGAGGACAGCACAGGTTGCGAGAGCAGCTCAACTTGAGAGGACAGGTCAACTTAAAAGGGCAGCTCAACTTCAGAGGGCAGGTCAACTTGAGAGGGCAGCTCAACTTGAGAACGCAGCTCAACTTGAGAGGGCAGCTCAACTTGAGTGTACAGCTCAACTTGAGAGGAAATCTCATCTTGAGAGGACAGCTCAACTTGAGAGGACAGCTCAACTTAAAAGGGCAGCTCAACTTCAGAGGGCAGCTCAACTTGAGAGGGCAGCTCAACTTGATAGGGCAGCTCAACTTGAGAGGACAGCTCAACTTGAGAGGACAGCTCAACTAGAGAGGACAGCACAACTTAAGAGGACAGCTCAACTTAAGAGGACAGCTCAACTTAAAAGGGCAGCTCAACTTCAGAGGGCAGCTCAACTTGAGAGGGCAGCTCAACTTGAGAGGGCAGCTCAACTTGAGAGGGCAGCTCAACTTGAGTGTACAGCTCAACTTGAGAGGACAGCTCAACTAGAGAGGACAGCTCATCTTGAGAGGATAGCTCAACTTGAGAGGACAGCTCAACTTAAGAGGAGAGCTCAACTTAAAAGGGCAGCTCAACTTCAGAGGGCAGCTCAACTTGAGAGGGCAGCTCAACTTGATAGGGCAGCTCAACTTGAGAGGACAGCTCAACTTGAGAGGACAGCTCAACTAGAGAGGACAGCTCAACTAGAGAGGACAGCTCAACTAGAGAGGACAGCTCAACTAGGAAAGACAGCTGAACTAGAGAGGACAGCTCAACTAGAGAGGACAGATCAACTAGAGAAGACAGCTCAACTTGAGAGGACAGCTTAACTTTAGAGGACAGCTCAACTTGAGAGGACAGCTCAACTTCAGAGGACAGCTCAACTTGAGAGGACAGCTCAACCTGAGATGACAGCTCAACTTGAGAGGACAGCTCAACTTGCGAGGGCAGCTCAACTTCAGAGGGCAGCTCAACTTGAGAGGACAGCTCAACTTGCGAGGACAGCACAACTTGTGCGGACAGCACAGCTTGCACCGACAGCAAAGCTTGCACCGACAGCAAAGCTTGCAAGGACAGCACGGCTTGCTAAGACAGCACGGATTGCGACGACAGCACGGCTTGCGAGGACAGCACGGCTTGCGCGGACAGCACAGCTTGAGAGAGCAGCACAGCTTGCAGGGACAGCACAGCTTGCGAGGACAACACAGGTTGCGGGGACAGCACAGCTTGCGGGGACAGCACAGCTTGCGGGGACAGCACACCTTGCGGGGACAGCACAGATTGCGAGGACAGCTCAACTTGAGAGGACAGCTCAACCTGAGAGGAAAGCTCAACCTGAGAGGACAGCTCAACTAGAGAGGACAGCTCAACTTTAAAGGACAGCTCAACTTGAGAGGACAATTCAACTTGAGAGGACAGCTCAACTTGAGAGGGCAGCTCAACTTGAGAGGGCAGCTCAACTTCAGAGGGCAGCTCAACTTCAGAGGGCAGCTCAGCTTGAGAGGGCAGCTCAACTTGAGAGGGCAGCTCAACTTGAGAGGACAGCTCAATTTGAGAGGACAGCACAACTTGAGAGGACAGCACAACTTGCGAGGACAGCACAACTTGGGAGGACACCACAGCTTGCGCCGACAGCAAAGCTTGCACTGACAGCAAAGCTTGCAAGGACAGCACGGCTTGCGAGGACAGCACGGATTGCGACGACAGCACGGCTTGCGAGGACAGCACGGCTTGCGAGGACAGCACAGGTTGCGAGAGCAGCTCAACTTGAGAGGACAGGTCAACTTAAAAGGGCAGCTCAACTTCAGAGGGCAGCTCAACTTGAGAGGGCAGCTCAACTTGAGAACGCAGCTCAACTTGAGAGGGCAGCTCAACTTGAGTGTACAGCTCAACTTGAGAGGAAATCTCATCTTGAGAGGACAGCTCAACTTGAGAGGACAGCTCAACTTAAAAGGGCAGCTCAACTTCAGAGGGCAGCTCAACTTGAGAGGGCAGCTCAACTTGATAGGGCAGCTCAACTTGAGAGGACAGCTCAACTTGAGAGGACAGCTCAACTAGAGAGGACAGCACAACTTAAGAGGACAGCTCAACTTAAAAGGGCAGCTCAACTTCAGAGGGCAGCTCAACTTGAGAGGGCAGCTCAACTTGAGAGGGCAGCTCAACTTGAGAGGGCAGCTCAACTTGAGTGGGCAGCTCAACTTGAGAGGGTAGCTCAACTTGAGTGTACAGCTCAACTTGAGAGGAAATCTCAAGCTGAGAGGACACCTCAACCTGAGAGGACAGCTCAACTTGAGAGGACAGTCCAACTGTAGAGGACAGCAGAACTGTAGAGGACAGCAGAACTGTAGAGGACAGCTCAACTTGAGAGGACACCTCAACTTGAGAGGACAGCTCAACTTGAGAGGACAGCTCAACTTGAGAGGACAGCTCAACTTGAGAGGCCAGCACTACTTGAGAGGAAAGCACAACTTGCGAGGACAGCACAACTTGCGAGGACAGCAAAGCTTGCGAGAACAGCACAGCTTGCCAGGACAGCACGGCTTTCTAGGACAGCACAGCTTGAGAGAAAACCACAGCCTGCGAGGACAGCACAGCTTGCGAGGACAGCACAGCTTGCGAGAGCAGCACAGCTTGCAGGGACAGCACAGCTTGCGAGGACAGCACAGCTTGTGGGGACAGCACAGCTGGCGGGGACAGCACAGCTTGCGGGGACGGCACAGCTTGCGGGGACGGCACAGCTTGCGGGGTCAGCACAGCTTGTGGGGACAGCACAGCTTGCGGGGACAGCACACCTTGCGGGGACAGCACAGATTGCGAGGACAGCTCAACTTGGGAGGACAGCTCAACCTGAGAGGAAAGCTCAACCTGAGAGGACAACTCAGCTAGAGAGGACAGCTCAACTTTAGAGGACAGCTCAACTTGAGAGGACAGCACAACTTGCGAGGACAGCACAACTTGCGAGGACAGCAAAGCTTGCGAGGACAGCAAAGCTTGTGAGGACAGCACGGCTTGCAAGGACAGCACGACTTGCGAGGACAGCACAGCTTGCGAGGACAGCATGGCTTGCAAGGACAGCACGGCTTGCGAGGACAGCACAGCTTGCGAGGAGAGCACAGCATGCGAGGATAGCTCAACTTAAGAGGACAGCTGAACTTCAGAGGACAGCTCAACTTCAGAGGACAGCTTAACTTGAGAGGACAGCTCAACTTCAGAGGGCAGCTCAACTTGAGAGGACAGCTCAACTTGAGAGGACAGCTCATCCAGAGAGGACAGCTCATCTAGAGAGGACAGCTCAACATCAGAGGACAGCTCAACTTGAAGGAGAGGTCAACTTGAGATGACATCTCAACTTGAGAGGACAGCTCAACTTGAGAGGACAGCTCAACTAGAGAGGACAGCTCAACTAGAGAGGACAGCTCAACTAGAGAGGACAGCTCAACTAGGGAAGACAGCTGAACTAGAGAGGACAGCTCAACTAGAGAGGACAGATCAACTAGAGAAGACAGCTCAACTTGAGAGGACAGCTTAACTTTAGAGGACAGCTCAACTTGAGAGGACAGCTCAACTTGAGAGGACAGCTCAACTTGAGAGGACAGCTCAACCTGAGATGACAGCTCAACTTGAGAGGACAGCTCAACTTGAGAGGACAGCTCAACTTGAGAGGACAGCTCAACTAGAGAGGACAGCTCAACTAGAGAGGACAGCTCAACTTGAGAGGACAGCACAACTTGCGAGGACAGCACAACTTGTGCGGACAGCACAGCTTGCACCGACAGCAAAGCTTGCACCGACAGCAAAGCTTGCAAGGACAGCACGGCTTGCTAAGACAGCACGGATTGCGACGACAGCACGGCTTGCGAGGACAGCACGGCTTGCGAGGACAGCACAGCTTGAGAGAGCAGCACAGCTTGCAGGGACAGCTTAGCTTGCGAGGACAACACGGGTTGCGGGGACAGCACAGCTTGCGGGGACAGCACAGCTTGCGGGGACAGCACACCTTGCGGGGACAGCACAGATTGCGAGGACAGCTCAACTTGAGAGGACAGCTCAACCTGAGAGGAAAGCTCAACCTGAGAGGACAGCTCAACTAGAGAGGACAGCTCAACTTTAGAGGACAGCTCAACTTGAGAGGACAATTCAACTTGAGAGGACAGCTCAACTTGAGAGGGCAGCTCAACTTGAGAGGGCAGCTCAACTTCAGAGGGCAGTTCAACTTCAGAGGGCAGCTCAGCTTGAGATGGCAGCTCAACTTGAGAGGGCAGCTCAACTTGAGAGGACAGCTCAATTTGAGAGGACAGCACAACTTGAGAGACAGCACAACTTGCGAGGACAGCACAACTTGGGAGGACACCACAGCTTGCGCCGACAGCAAAGCCTGCACAGACAGCAAAGCTTGCAAGGACAGCACGGCTTGCGAGGACAGCACGGATTGCGACGACAGCACGGCTTGCGAGGACAGCACGGCTTGCGAGGACAGCACAGGTTGCGAGAGCAGCTCAACTTGAGAGGACAGGTCAACTTAAAAGGGCAGCTCAACTTCAGAGGGCAGGTCAACTTGAGAGGGCAGCTCAACTTGAGAACGCAGCTCAACTTGAGAGGGCAGCTCAACTTGAGTGTACAGCTCAACTTGAGAGGAAATCTCATCTTGAGAGGACAGCTCAACTTGAGAGGACAGCTCAACTTAAAAGGGCAGCTCAACTTCAGAGGGCAGCTCAACTTGAGAGGGCAGCTCAACTTGATAGGGCAGCTCAACTTGAGAGGACAGCTCAACTTGAGAGGACAGCTCAACTAGAGAGGACAGCACAACTTAAGAGGACAGCTCAACTTAAGAGGACAGCTCAACTTAAAAGGGCAGCTCAACTTCAGAGGGCAGCTCAACTTGAGAGGGCAGCTCAACTTGAGAGGGCAGCTCAACTTGAGAGGGCAGCTCAACTTGAGTGTACAGCTCAACTTGAGAGGACAGCTCAACTAGAGAGGACAGCTCATCTTGAGAGGATAGCTCAACTTGAGAGGACAGCTCAACTTAAGAGGAGAGCTCAACTTAAAAGGGCAGCTCAACTTCAGAGGGCAGCTCAACTTGAGAGGGCAGCTCAACTTGATAGGGCAGCTCAACTTGAGAGGACAGCTCAACTTGAGAGGACAGCTCAACTAGAGAGGACAGCTCAACTAGAGAGGACAGCTCAACTAGAGAGGACAGCTCAACTAGGAAAGACAGCTGAACTAGAGAGGACAGCTCAACTAGAGAGGACAGATCAACTAGAGAAGACAGCTCAACTTGAGAGGACAGCTTAACTTTAGAGGACAGCTCAACTTGAGAGGACAGCTCAACTTCAGAGGACAGCTCAACTTGAGAGGACAGCTCAACCTGAGATGACAGCTCAACTTGAGAGGACAGCTCAACTTGCGAGGGCAGCTCAACTTCAGAGGGCAGCTCAACTTGAGAGGACAGCTCAACTTGCGAGGACAGCACAACTTGTGCGGACAGCACAGCTTGCACCGACAGCAAAGCTTGCACCGACAGCAAAGCTTGCAAGGACAGCACGGCTTGCTAAGACAGCACGGATTGCGACGACAGCACGGCTTGCGAGGACAGCACGGCTTGCGCGGACAGCACAGCTTGAGAGAGCAGCACAGCTTGCAGGGACAGCACAGCTTGCGAGGACAACACAGGTTGCGGGGACAGCACAGCTTGCGGGGACAGCACAGCTTGCGGGGACAGCACACCTTGCGGGGACAGCACAGATTGCGAGGACAGCTCAACTTGAGAGGACAGCTCAACCTGAGAGGAAAGCTCAACCTGAGAGGACAGCTCAACTAGAGAGGACAGCTCAACTTTAAAGGACAGCTCAACTTGAGAGGACAATTCAACTTGAGAGGACAGCTCAACTTGAGAGGGCAGCTCAACTTGAGAGGGCAGCTCAACTTCAGAGGGCAGCTCAACTTCAGAGGGCAGCTCAGCTTGAGAGGGCAGCTCAACTTGAGAGGGCAGCTCAACTTGAGAGGACAGCTCAATTTGAGAGGACAGCACAACTTGAGAGGACAGCACAACTTGCGAGGACAGCACAACTTGGGAGGACACCACAGCTTGCGCCGACAGCAAAGCTTGCACTGACAGCAAAGCTTGCAAGGACAGCACGGCTTGCGAGGACAGCACGGATTGCGACGACAGCACGGCTTGCGAGGACAGCACGGCTTGCGAGGACAGCACAGGTTGCGAGAGCAGCTCAACTTGAGAGGACAGGTCAACTTAAAAGGGCAGCTCAACTTCAGAGGGCAGCTCAACTTGAGAGGGCAGCTCAACTTGAGAACGCAGCTCAACTTGAGAGGGCAGCTCAACTTGAGTGTACAGCTCAACTTGAGAGGAAATCTCATCTTGAGAGGACAGCTCAACTTGAGAGGACAGCTCAACTTAAAAGGGCAGCTCAACTTCAGAGGGCAGCTCAACTTGAGAGGGCAGCTCAACTTGATAGGGCAGCTCAACTTGAGAGGACAGCTCAACTTGAGAGGACAGCTCAACTAGAGAGGACAGCACAACTTAAGAGGACAGCTCAACTTAAAAGGGCAGCTCAACTTCAGAGGGCAGCTCAACTTGAGAGGGCAGCTCAACTTGAGAGGGCAGCTCAACTTGAGAGGGCAGCTCAACTTGAGTGGGCAGCTCAACTTGAGAGGGTAGCTCAACTTGAGTGTACAGCTCAACTTGAGAGGAAATCTCAAGCTGAGAGGACACCTCAACCTGAGAGGACAGCTCAACTTGAGAGGACAGTCCAACTGTAGAGGACAGCAGAACTGTAGAGGACAGCAGAACTGTAGAGGACAGCTCAACTTGAGAGGACACCTCAACTTGAGAGGACAGCTCAACTTGAGAGGACAGCTCAACTTGAGAGGACAGCTCAACTTGAGAGGACAGCTCAACTCGAGAGGACAGCACAACTTGAGAGGACAGCACAACTTGCGAGGACAGCACAACTTGCGAGGACAGCAAAGCTTGCGAGGACAGCAAAGCTTGTGTGGACAGCAAAACTTGTGAGGACAGCACGGCTTGCGAGGACAGCAAGGCTTGCGTGAACAGCATGGCTTCCGAGGACAGCACGGCTTGCGAGGACAGCACGGCTTGTGAGGACAGCATGGCTTGCGAGGACAGCACGGCTTGCGAGGACAGCTCGGCTTGCTAGGACAGCACAGCTTGCGAGGACAGCACAGCTTGCGAGGACAGCACAGCTTGCGAGGACAGCACAGCTTGCGATGACAGCACAACTTGCGAGGACAGCACGGCTTGCGAGGACAGCTCAACTTGAGAGGACAGCTCAACTTGAGAGGACAGCTCAACTTGAGAGGACAGCTCAACCTGAGAGGACAGCTCAACTTGAGAGGACAGCTTAACTTGAGAGGACAGCTCAACTTGAGAGGGCAGCTCAACTTGAGAGGACAGCTCAACTTGAGAGGACAGCTCATCTACAGAGGACAGCTCATCTAGAGAGGACAGCTCAACATCAGAGGACAGCTCAACTTGAAGGAGAGGTCAACTTGAGAGGACATCTCAACTTGAGAGGACAGCTCAACTTGAGAGGACAGCTCAACTTGAGAGGACAGCTCAACTAGAGAGGGCAGCTCATCTTGAGAGGACAGCTCAACTTGAGAGGACAGCTCAACTTGAGAGGACAGCTCAACTTGGGAGGGCAGCTCAACTTGAGAGGGCAGCTCAACTTGAGAGGGCAGCTCAACTTGAGAGGGCAGCTCAACTTGAGAGGAAATCTCAACCTGAGAGGACACCTCAACCTGAGAGGACAGCTCAACTTGAGAGGACAGTCCAACTGTAGAGGACAGCTCAACTGTAGAGGACAGCTCAACTTGAGAGGACAGCTCAACTTGAGAGGACAGCACAACTTGCGAGGACAGCACAACTTGCGAGGACAGCAAAGCTTGCGAGGACAGCAAAGCTTGAGAGGACAGCAAAGTTTGTGATGACAGCATGGCTTGCGAGGACAGCAAGGCTTGCGTGGACAGCACGTCTTCCGAGGACAGCACGGCTTGCGAGGACAGCACGGCTTGCGAGGACAGCACAGCTTGCGAGGACAGCACGGCTTGCAAGGACAGCACGGCTTGCAAGGACAGCACAGCTTGCGATGACAGCACAACTTGCGAGGACAGCACGGCTTGCGAGGACAGCTCAACTTGAGAGGACAGCTCAACTTGAGAGGACAGCTCAACTTGAGAGGACAGCTCAACCTGAGAGGACAGCTCAACTTGAGAGGACAGCTTAACTTGAGAGGACAGCTCAACTAAGAGGGCAGCTCAACTTGAGAGGACAGCTCAACTTGAGAGGACAGCTCATCTACAGAGGACAGCTCATCTAGAGAGGACAGCTCAACATCAGAGGACAGCTCAACTTGAAGGAGAGGTCAACTTGAGAGGACATCTCAACTTGAGAGGACAGCTCAACTTGAGAGGACAGCTCAACTTGAGAGGACAGCTCAACTAGAGAGGGCAGCTCATCTTGAGAGGACAGCTCAACTTGAGAGGACAGCTCAACTTGAGAGGACAGCTCAACTTGGGAGGGCAGCTCAACTTGAGAGGGCAGCTCAACTTGAGAGGGCAGCTCAACTTGAGAGGGCAGCTCAACTTGAGAGGAAATCTCAACCTGAGAGGACACCTCAACCTGAGAGGACAGCTCAACTTGAGAGGACAGTCCAACTGTAGAGGACAGCTCAACTGTAGAGGACAGCTCAACTTGAGAGGACAGCTCAACTTGAGAGGACAGCACAACTTGCGAGGACAGCACAACTTGCGAGGACAGCAAAGCTTGCGAGGACAGCAAAGCTTGAGAGGACAGCAAAGTTTGTGATGACAGCATGGCTTGCGAGGACAGCAAGGCTTGCGTGGACAGCACGTCTTCCGAGGACAGCACGGCTTGCGAGGACAGCACGGCTTGCGAGGACAGCACAGCTTGCGAGGACAGCACGGCTTGCAAGGACAGCACGGCTTGCAAGGACAGCATGGCTTGCGAGGACAGCACGGCTTGCAAGGACAGCTCATTTTGAGAGGACAGCTCAACTTGAGAGGACAGCTCAACTTGAGAGGACAGCTCAACTTGAGTGGACAGCTTAACTTGAGAGGACAGCTCAACTTGAGAGGACAGCTCAACTTGAGAGGACAGCTCATCTAGAGAGGACAGCTCATCTGGAGAAGACAGCTCATCTAGAGAGGACAGCTCAACATCAGAGGACAGCTCAACTTGAAGGAGAGGTCAACTTAAGAGGACATCTCAACTTGAGAGGACAGCTCAACTTGAGAGGACAGCTTAACTTGAGAGGACAGCTCAACTTCAGAGGACAGCTCAACTTCAGAGGACAGCTCAAGTTGAGAGGACAGCTCAACTAGAGAAGACAGCGCAACTTGAGAGGTCAGCTCAAGTTGAGAGGACAGCTCAAGTTGAGAGGACAGCTCAACTTGAGAGGACAGCTCAACTTGAGAGGACAGCTCAAGTTGAGAGGACAGCTCAACTTGAGAGGACAGCTCAACTTGAGAAGACAGCTCAACTTGAGAGGACGGCACAACATGAAAGGACAGCACAACTTGAGAGGACAGCTCAACTTGACAGGACAGCTCAACTTGAGAGGACAGCTCAGCCTGAGAGGACAGCTTAACTTGAGAGGACAGCTCAACTTGAGAGGACAGCACTACTTGAGAGGAAAGCACAACTTGCGAGGACAGCAAAGCTTGTGAGGACAGCACAGCTTGCCGGGACAGCACGGCTTTCTAGGACAGCACAGCTTGCGAGGACAGCACAGCTTGTGAGGACTGCACAGCTTGCGAGGACAGCACAGCTTGCGAGGACAGCACAGCTTGCAAGGACAGCACGGCTTGTGAGGACAGCACAGCTTGCGAGGACAGCACAGCTTGTGATGACAGCACAGCTTGCGAGGACAGCACAGTTTGCGAGGACAGCACAGCTTGCGAGGACAGCACTGCTTGATAGGACAGCTCAACTTGAGAGAACAGCTCAACTTGTGAGGACAGCTCAACGTGAGAGAACAGCTCAACTAGAGAGGACAGCTCAACTTGAGAGGACAGCTCAACTTGAGAGGACAGCACAACTTGCGAGGACAGCACAACTTGCGAGGACAGCAAAGCTTGTGAGGACAGCAAAGCTTGAGAGGACAGCAAAGTTTGTGATGACAGCACGGCTTGCGAGGACAGCACGCCTTTCCAGGACAGCACGGCTTGCAAGGACAGCACGGCTTGCGTGGACAGCACGGCGTGTGAGGACAGCACGGGTTGCGAGGACAGCACGGGTTGCGAGGACAGCACGGCAAGCGAGGACAGCATGGCTTGCGAGGACAGCACAGGTTGTGAGGACAGGACAGATTGCGAGGACAGCAAAGCTTTCAAGGACAGCACAGCTTCCGAGGACAGCACAGCTTCCGAGGACAGCAAAGCTTCCGATGACAGCACAGCTTGCGAGGACAGCACAGCTTGCGTGGACAGCACAGCTTGCGAAGACAGCACAGCTTGCAAGGACTGCACAGCTTGCGAGGAGAGCACATCTTGTGAGGACAGCACAGCTTGCGAGGACAGCACAGCTTGCGAGGACAGCACAGATTGCGAGGACAGCACAGCTTGTGAGGACAGCATAGCTTGCGAGAACTGCACAGCTTGCGAGGACAGCACAGCTTGCGAGGACAGCATAGCTTGCGAGAACAGCACACCTTGTGGGGACAGCACAGCTTGCGGGGACAGCTAAACTTGAGAGGAGTGCTCAACTAGAGAGGACAGATCAACTAGAGAGGACAGATCAACTTGAGAGGACAGATCAACTGGCGAGGACAGCTCAACTTGCTAGGACAGCTAGACTTACGAGAACAGCTCAACCTGCCAGGACAGCTCAACTTGAGAGGAGAGCACAACTTGAGAAGACAGCTCAACTTGTGAGGACGGCTCAACTTGAGACGACAGCTCAGTTTGAGACAACAGCACAACTTGAGAGGACAGCTCAACTTGAGAGGACAGCTCCACTAGAGCGGATAGCTCAACTTGAGAGGACAGCTCTACTTGAGAGGACAGCTCTACTTGAGAGGACAGCTCAACTTGAGAGGACACCTCAACTTGAGAGGATAGCTCAACTTGAGAGGACACCTCATTTTGAGAGGACACCTCAACCTGAGAGGACACCTCAACTTGAAAGGACACCTCAACTTGAGAAGATACCTCAACTTGAGAGGACAGCTCAATTTGAGAGGACAGCTCAACTTGAGAGGACAGCTCGATTTGAGAGGACAGCTCAACTTGAGAGGACAGCTCATATTGAGAGGTCAGCTCAACTTGAGAGGACAGCTACACTTGAGAGGACAGCACAACTTGGGAGGACAGCACAACTTGAGAGGGCAGCACAACTTGAGAGGACAGTACAACTTGCGAGGACAGCACAACTTGCACTAACAGCACAACTTGGGAGGACAGCACAGCTTGCGAGGACGGCACAGCTTGCGAGGACAGCACAGCTTGCGAGGACAGCGCAGCTTGCAAGGAGAGCTCAACTTGCGAGGACAGCTCAACTTGAGAGGACAGCACTACTTGAGAGGACAGCACAAGTTGCGATGATAGCAAAGCTTGCAAGGACAGCACAGCTTGTGAGGACAGCACGGCTAGCGAGGACAGTACGATTTGCGAGGACAGGTCGGCTGGCGAGGACAGCACGGCTTGCGAGGACAGCACGGGTTGCGAGGACAGCACAGGTTGTGAGGACAGCACAGCTTGCGAGGACAGCACAGCTTGCGAGGACATCACTGCTTGTGAGGACAGCACAGCTTGCAAGGACAGCACAGCTTGCGAGGACAGCACAGCTTGCGAGGACAGCACAGATTGCGAGGACAGCTCAACTTGGGAGGACAGCTCAACCTGAGAGGAAAGCTCAACCTGAGAGGACAACTCAGCTAGAGAGGACAGCTCAACTTTAGAGGACAGCTCAACTTGAGAGGACAGCACAACTTGCGAGGACAGCACAACTTGCGAGGACAGCAAAGCTTGCGAGGACAGCAAAGCTTGTGAGGACAGCACGGCTTGCAAGGACAGCACGACTTGCGAGGACAGCACAGCTTGCGAGGACAGCATGGCTTGCAAGGACAGCACGGCTTGCGAGGACAGCACAGCTTGCGAGGAGAGCACAGCATGCGAGGATAGCTCAACTTAAGAGGACAGCTGAACTTCAGAGGACAGCTCAACTTCAGAGGACAGCTTAACTTGAGAGGACAGCTCAACTTCAGAGGGCAGCTCAACTTGAGAGGACAGCTCAACTTGAGAGGACAGCTCATCCAGAGAGGACAGCTCATCTAGAGAGGACAGCTCAACATCAGAGGACAGCTCAACTTGAAGGAGAGGTCAACTTGAGATGACATCTCAACTTGAGAGGACAGCTCAACTTGAGAGGACAGCTCAACTAGAGAGGACAGCTCAACTAGAGAGGACAGCTCAACTAGAGAGGACAGCTCAACTAGGGAAGACAGCTGAACTAGAGAGGACAGCTCAACTAGAGAGGACAGATCAACTAGAGAAGACAGCTCAACTTGAGAGGACAGCTTAACTTTAGAGGACAGCTCAACTTGAGAGGACAGCTCAACTTGAGAGGACAGCTCAACTTGAGAGGACAGCTCAACCTGAGATGACAGCTCAACTTGAGAGGACAGCTCAACTTGAGAGGACAGCTCAACTTGAGAGGACAGCTCAACTAGAGAGGACAGCTCAACTAGAGAGGACAGCTCAACTTGAGAGGACAGCACAACTTGCGAGGACAGCACAACTTGTGCGGACAGCACAGCTTGCACCGACAGCAAAGCTTGCACCGACAGCAAAGCTTGCAAGGACAGCACGGCTTGCTAAGACAGCACGGATTGCGACGACAGCACGGCTTGCGAGGACAGCACGGCTTGCGAGGACAGCACAGCTTGAGAGAGCAGCACAGCTTGCAAGGACAGCACAGCTTGCGAGGACAACACAGGTTGCGGGGACAGCACAGCTTGCGGGGACAGCACAGCTTGCGGGGACAGCACACCTTGCGGGGACAGCACAGATTGCGAGGACAGCTCAACTTGAGAGGACAGCTCAACCTGAGAGGAAAGCTCAACCTGAGAGGACAGCTCAACTAGAGAGGACAGCTCAACTTTAGAGGACAGCTCAACTTGAGAGGACAATTCAACTTGAGAGGACAGCTCAACTTGAGAGGGCAGCTCAACTTGAGAGGGCAGCTCAACTTCAGAGGGCAGTTCAACTTCAGAGGGCAGCTCAGCTTGAGATGGCAGCTCAACTTGAGAGGGCAGCTCAACTTAAGAGGACAGCTCAATTTGAGAGGACAGCACAACTTGAGAGGACAGCACAACTTGCGAGGACAGCACAACTTGGGAGGACACCACAGCTTGCGCCGACAGCAAAGCCTGCACAGACAGCAAAGCTTGCAAGGACAGCACGGCTTGCGAGGACAGCACGGATTGCGACGACAGCACGGCTTGCGAGGACAGCACGGCTTGCGAGGACAGCACAGGTTGCGAGAGCAGCTCAACTTGAGAGGACAGGTCAACTTAAAAGGGCAGCTCAACTTCAGAGGGCAGGTCAACTTGAGAGGGCAGCTCAACTTGAGAACGCAGCTCAACTTGAGATGGCAGCTCAACTTGAGTGTACAGCTCAACTTGAGAGGAAATCTCATCTTGAGAGGACAGCTCAACTTGAGAGGACAGCTCAACTTAAAAGGGCAGCTCAACTTCAGAGGGCAGCTCAACTTGATAGGGCAGCTCAACTTGAGAGGACAGCTCAACTTGAGAGGACAGCTCAACTAGAGAGGACAGCACAACTTAAGAGGACAGCTCAACTTAAGAGGACAGCTCAACTTAAAAGGGCAGCTCAACTTCAGAGGGCAGCTCAACTTGAGAGGGCAGCTCAACTTGAGAGGGCAGCTCAACTTGAGAGGGCAGCTCAACTTGAGTGTACAGCTCAACTTGAGAGGACAGCTCAACTAGAGAGGACAGCTCATCTTGAGAGGATAGCTCAACTTGAGAGGACAGCTCAACTTAAGAGGAGAGCTCAACTTAAAAGGGCAGCTCAACTTCAGAGGGCAGCTCAACTTGAGAGGGCAGCTCAACTTGATAGGGCAGCTCAACTTGAGAGGACAGCTCAACTTGAGAGGACAGCTCAACTAGAGAGGACAGCTCAACTAGAGAGGACAGCTCAACTAGAGAGGACAGCTCAACTAGGAAAGACAGCTGAACTAGAGAGGGCAGCTCAACTAGAGAGGACAGATCAACTAGAGAAGACAGCTCAACTTGAGAGGACAGCTTAACTTTAGAGGACAGCTCAACTTGAGAGGACAGCTCAACTTCAGAGGACAGCTCAACTTGAGAGGACAGCTCAACCTGAGATGACAGCTCAACTTGAGAGGACAGCTCAACTTGCGAGGGCAGCTCAACTTCAGAGGGCAGCTCAACTTGAGAGGACAGCTCAACTTGCGAGGACAGCACAACTTGTGCGGACAGCACAGCCTGCACCGACAGCAAAGCTTGCACCGACAGCAAAGCTTGCAAGGACAGCACGGCTTGCTAAGACAGCACGGATTGCGACGACAGCACGGCTTGCGAGGACAGCACGGCTTGCGCGGACAGCACAGCTTGAGAGAGCAGCACAGCTTGCAGAGACAGCACAGCTTGCGAGGACAACACAGGTTGCGGGGACAGCACAGCTTGCGGGGACAGCACAGCTTGCGGGGACAGCACACCTTGCGGGGACAGCACAGATTGCGAGGACAGCTCAACTTGAGAGGACAGCTCAACCTGAGAGGAAAGCTCAACCTGAGAGGACAGCTCAACTAGAGAGGACAGCTCAACTTTAAAGGACAGCTCAACTTGAGAGGACAATTCAACTTGAGAGGACAGCTCAACTTGAGAGGGCAGCTCAACTTGAGAGGGCAGCTCAACTTCAGAGGGCAGCTCAACTTCAGAGGGCAGCTCAGCTTGAGAGGGCAGCTCAACTTGAGAGGGCAGCTCAACTTGAGAGGACAGCTCAATTTGAGAGGACAGCACAACTTGAGAGGACAGCACAACTTGCGAGGACAGCACAACTTGGGAGGACACCACAGCTTGCGCCGACAGCAAAGCTTGCACTGACAGCAAAGCTTGCAAGGACAGCACGGCTTGCGAGGACAGCACGGATTGCGACGACAGCACGGCTTGCGAGGACAGCACGGCTTGCGAGGACAGCACAGGTTGCGAGAGCAGCTCAACTTGAGAGGACAGGTCAACTTAAAAGGGCAGCTCAACTTCAGAGGGCAGCTCAACTTGAGAGGGCAGCTCAACTTGAGAACGCAGCTCAACTTGAGAGGGCAGCTCAACTTGAGTGTACAGCTCAACTTGAGAGGAAATCTCATCTTGAGAGGACAGCTCAACTTGAGAGGACAGCTCAACTTAAAAGGGCAGCTCAACTTCAGAGGGCAGCTCAACTTGAGAGGGCAGCTCAACTTGATAGGGCAGCTCAACTTGAGAGGACAGCTCAACTTGAGAGGACAGCTCAACTAGAGAGGACAGCACAACTTAAGAGGACAGCTCAACTTAAAAGGGCAGCTCAACTTCAGAGGGCAGCTCAACTTGAGAGGGCAGCTCAACTTGAGAGGGCAGCTCAACTTGAGAGGGCAGCTCAACTTGAGTGGGCAGCTCAACTTGAGAGGGTAGCTCAACTTGAGTGTACAGCTCAACTTGAGAGGAAATCTCAAGCTGAGAGGACACCTCAACCTGAGAGGACAGCTCAACTTGAGAGGACAGTCCAACTGTAGAGGACAGCAGAACTGTAGAGGACAGCAGAACTGTAGAGGACAGCTCAACTTGAGAGGACACCTCAACTTGAGAGGACAGCTCAACTTGAGAGGACAGCTCAACTTGAGAGGACAGCTCAACTTGAGAGGACAGCTCAACTCGAGAGGACAGCACAACTTGAGAGGACAGCACAACTTGCGAGGACAGCACAACTTGCGAGGACAGCAAAGCTTGCGAGGACAGCAAAGCTTGTGTGGACAGCAAAACTTGTGAGGACAGCACGGCTTGCGAGGACAGCAAGGCTTGCGTGGACAGCATGGCTTCCGAGGACAGCACGGCTTGCGAGGACAGCACGGCTTGTGAGGACAGCATGGCTTGCGAGGACAGCACGGCTTGCGAGGACAGCTCGGCTTGCTAGGACAGCACAGCTTGCGAGGACAGCACAGCTTGCGAGGACAGCACAGCTTGCGAGGACAGCACAGCTTGCGATGACAGCACAACTTGCGAGGACAGCACGGCTTGCGAGGACAGCTCAACTTGAGAGGACAGCTCAACTTGAGAGGACAGCTCAACTTGAGAGGACAGCTCAACCTGAGAGGACAGCTCAACTTGAGAGGACAGCTTAACTTGAGAGGACAGCTCAACTTGAGAGGGCAGCTCAACTTGAGAGGACAGCTCAACTTGAGAGGACAGCTCATCTACAGAGGACAGCTCATCTAGAGAGGACAGCTCAACATCAGAGGACAGCTCAACTTGAAGGAGAGGTCAACTTGAGAGGACATCTCAACTTGAGAGGACAGCTCAACTTGAGAGGACAGCTCAACTTGAGAGGACAGCTCAACTAGAGAGGGCAGCTCATCTTGAGAGGACAGCTCAACTTGAGAGGACAGCTCAACTTGAGAGGACAGCTCAACTTGGGAGGGCAGCTCAACTTGAGAGGGCAGCTCAACTTGAGAGGGCAGCTCAACTTGAGAGGGCAGCTCAACTTGAGAGGAAATCTCAACCTGAGAGGACACCTCAACCTGAGAGGACAGCTCAACTTGAGAGGACAGTCCAACTGTAGAGGACAGCTCAACTGTAGAGGACAGCTCAACTTGAGAGGACAGCTCAACTTGAGAGGACAGCACAACTTGCGAGGACAGCACAACTTGCGAGGACAGCAAAGCTTGCGAGGACAGCAAAGCTTGAGAGGACAGCAAAGTTTGTGATGACAGCATGGCTTGCGAGGACAGCAAGGCTTGCGTGGACAGCACGTCTTCCGAGGACAGCACGGCTTGCGAGGACAGCACGGCTTGCGAGGACAGCACAGCTTGCGAGGACAGCACGGCTTGCAAGGACAGCACGGCTTGCAAGGACAGCACAGCTTGCGATGACAGCACAACTTGCGAGGACAGCACGGCTTGCGAGGACAGCTCAACTTGAGAGGACAGCTCAACTTGAGAGGACAGCTCAACTTGAGAGGACAGCTCAACCTGAGAGGACAGCTCAACTTGAGAGGACAGCTTAACTTGAGAGGACAGCTCAACTTGAGAGGGCAGCTCAACTTGAGAGGACAGCTCAACTTGAGAGGACAGCTCATCTACAGAGGACAGCTCATCTAGAGAGGACAGCTCAACATCAGAGGACAGCTCAACTTGAAGGAGAGGTCAACTTGAGAGGACATCTCAACTTGAGAGGACAGCTCAACTTGAGAGGACAGCTCAACTTGAGAGGACAGCTCAACTAGAGAGGGCAGCTCATCTTGAGAGGACAGCTCAACTTGAGAGGACAGCTCAACTTGAGAGGACAGCTCAACTTGGGAGGGCAGCTCAACTTGAGAGGGCAGCTCAACTTGAGAGGGCAGCTCAACTTGAGAGGGCAGCTCAACTTGAGAGGAAATCTCAACCTGAGAGGACACCTCAACCTGAGAGGACAGCTCAACTTGAGAGGACAGTCCAACTGTAGAGGACAGCTCAACTGTAGAGGACAGCTCAACTTGAGAGGACAGCTCAACTTGAGAGGACAGCACAACTTGCGAGGACAGCACAACTTGCGAGGACAGCAAAGCTTGCGAGGACAGCAAAGCTTGAGAGGACAGCAAAGTTTGTGATGACAGCATGGCTTGCGAGGACAGCAAGGCTTGCGTGGACAGCACGTCTTCCGAGGACAGCACGGCTTGCGAGGACAGCACGGCTTGCGAGGACAGCACAGCTTGCGAGGACAGCACGGCTTGCAAGGACAGCACGGCTTGCAAGGACAGCATGGCTTGCGAGGACAGCACGGCTTGCAAGGACAGCTCATTTTGAGAGGACAGCTCAACTTGAGAGGACAGCTCAACTTGAGAGGACAGCTCAACTTGAGTGGACAGCTTAACTTGAGAGGACAGCTCAACTTGAGAGGACAGCTCAACTTGAGAGGACAGCTCATCTAGAGAGGACAGCTCATCTGGAGAAGACAGCTCATCTAGAGAGGACAGCTCAACATCAGAGGACAGCTCAACTTGAAGGAGAGGTCAACTTAAGAGGACATCTCAACTTGAGAGGACAGCTCAACTTGAGAGGACAGCTTAACTTGAGAGGACAGCTCAACTTCAGAGGACAGCTCAAATTCAGAGGACAGCTCAAGTTGAGAGGACAGCTCAACTAGAGAAGACAGCGCAACTTGAGAGGTCAGCTCAAGTTGAGAGGACAGCTCAAGTTGAGAGGACAGCTCAACTTGAGAGGACAGCTCAACTTGAGAGGACAGCTCAAGTTGAGAGGACAGCTCAACTTGAGAGGACAGCTCAACTTGAGAAGACAGCTCAACTTGAGAGGACGGCACAACATGAAAGGACAGCACAACTTGAGAGGACAGCTCAACTTGACAGGACAGCTCAACTTGAGAGGACAGCTCAGCCTGAGAGGACAGCTTAACTTGAGAGGACAGCTCAACTTGAGAGGACAGCACTACTTGAGAGGAAAGCACAACTTGCGAGGACAGCAAAGCTTGTGAGGACAGCACAGCTTGCCGGGACAGCACGGCTTTCTAGGACAGCACAGCTTGCGAGGACAGCACAGCTTGTGAGGACTGCACAGCTTGCGAGGACAGCACAGCTTGCGAGGACAGCACAGCTTGCAAGGACAGCACGGCTTGTGAGGACAGCACAGCTTGCGAGGACAGCACAGCTTGTGAGGACAGCACAGCTTGCGAGGACAGCACAGTTTGCGAGGACAGCACAGCTTGCGAGGACAGCACTGCTTGATAGGACAGCTCAACTTGAGAGAACAGCTCAACTTGTGAGGACAGCTCAACGTGAGAGAACAGCTCAACTAGAGAGGACAGCTCAACTTGAGAGGACAGCTCAACTTGAGAGGACAGCACAACTTGCGAGGACAGCACAACTTGCGAGGACAGCAAAGCTTGTGAGGACAGCAAAGCTTGAGAGGACAGCAAAGTTTGTGATGACAGCACGGCTTGCGAGGACAGCACGCCTTTCCAGGACAGCACGGCTTGCAAGGACAGCACGGCTTGCGTGGACAGCACGGCGTGTGAGGACAGCACGGGTTGCGAGGACAGCACGGGTTGCGAGGACAGCACGGCAAGCGAGGACAGCATGGCTTGCGAGGACAGCACAGGTTGTGAGGACAGGACAGATTGCGAGGACAGCAAAGCTTTCAAGGACAGCACAGCTTCCGAGGACAGCACAGCTTCCGAGGACAGCAAAGCTTCCGATGACAGCACAGCTTGCGAGGACAGCACAGCTTGCGTGGACAGCACAGCTTGCGAAGACAGCACAGCTTGCAAGGACTGCACAGCTTGCGAGGAGAGCACATCTTGTGAGGACAGCACAGCTTGCGAGGACAGCACAGCTTGCGAGGACAGCACAGATTGCGAGGACAGCACAGCTTGTGAGGACAGCATAGCTTGCGAGAACTGCACAGCTTGCGAGGACAGCACAGCTTGCGAGGACAGCATAGCTTGCGAGAACAGCACACCTTGTGGGGACAGCACAGCTTGCGGGGACAGCTAAACTTGAGAGGAGTGCTCAACTAGAGAGGACAGATCAACTAGAGAGGACAGATCAACTTGAGAGGACAGATCAACTGGCGAGGACAGCTCAACTTGCTAGGACAGCTAGACTTACGAGAACAGCTCAACCTGCCAGGACAGCTCAACTTGAGAGGAGAGCACAACTTGAGAAGACAGCTCAACTTGTGAGGACGGCTCAACTTGAGACGACAGCTCAGTTTGAGACAACAGCACAACTTGAGAGGACAGCTCAACTTGAGAGGACAGCTCCACTAGAGCGGATAGCTCAACTTGAGAGGACAGCTCTACTTGAGAGGACAGCTCTACTTGAGAGGACAGCTCAACTTGAGAGGACACCTCAACTTGAGAGGATAGCTCAACTTGAGAGGACACCTCATTTTGAGAGGACACCTCAACCTGAGAGGACACCTCAACTTGAAAGGACACCTCAACTTGAGAAGATACCTCAACTTGAGAGGACAGCTCAATTTGAGAGGACAGCTCAACTTGAGAGGACAGCTCGATTTGAGAGGACAGCTCAACTTGAGAGGACAGCTCATATTGAGAGGTCAGCTCAACTTGAGAGGACAGCTACACTTGAGAGGACAGCACAACTTGGGAGGACAGCACAACTTGAGAGGGCAGCACAACTTGAGAGGACAGTACAACTTGCGAGGACAGCACAACTTGCACTAACAGCACAACTTGGGAGGACAGCACAGCTTGCGAGGACGGCACAGCTTGCGAGGACAGCACAGCTTGCGAGGACAGCGCAGCTTGCAAGGAGAGCTCAACTTGCGAGGACAGCTCAACTTGAGAGGACAGCACTACTTGAGAGGACAGCACAAGTTGCGATGATAGCAAAGCTTGCAAGGACAGCACAGCTTGTGAGGACAGCACGGCTAGCGATTACAGTACGATTTGCGAGGACAGGTCGGCTGGCGAGGACAGCACGGCTTGCGAGGACAGCACGGGTTGCGAGGACAGCACAGGTTGTGAGGACAGCACAGCTTGCGAGGACAGCACAGCTTGCGAGGACATCACTGCTTGTGAGGACAGCACAGCTTGCAAGGACAGCACAGCTTGCGAGGACAGCACAGCTTGCGAGGACAGCACAGATTGCGAGGACAGCTCAACTTGGGAGGACAGCTCAACCTGAGAGGAAAGCTCAACCTGAGAGGACAACTCAGCTAGAGAGGACAGCTCAACTTTAGAGGACAGCTCAACTTGAGAGGACAGCACAACTTGCGAGGACAGCACAACTTGCGAGGACAGCAAAGCTTGCGAGGACAGCAAAGCTTGTGAGGACAGCACGGCTTGCAAGGACAGCACGACTTGCGAGGACAGCACAGCTTGCGAGGACAGCATGGCTTGCAAGGACAGCACGGCTTGCGAGGACAGCACAGCTTGCGAGGAGAGCACAGCATGCGAGGATAGCTCAACTTAAGAGGACAGCTGAACTTCAGAGGACAGCTCAACTTCAGAGGACAGCTTAACTTGAGAGGACAGCTCAACTTCAGAGGGCAGCTCAACTTGAGAGGACAGCTCAACTTGAGAGGACAGCTCATCCAGAGAGGACAGCTCATCTAGAGAGGACAGCTCAACATCAGAGGACAGCTCAACTTGAAGGAGAGGTCAACTTGAGATGACATCTCAACTTGAGAGGACAGCTCAACTTGAGAGGACAGCTCAACTAGAGAGGACAGCTCAACTAGAGAGGACAGCTCAACTAGGGAAGACAGCTGAACTAGAGAGGACAGCTCAACTAGAGAGGACAGATCAACTAGAGAAGACAGCTCAACTTGAGAGGACAGCTTAACTTTAGAGGACAGCTCAACTTGAGAGGACAGCTCAACTTGAGAGGACAGCTCAACTTGAGAGGACAGCTCAACCTGAGATGACAGCTCAACTTGAGAGGACAGCTCAACTTGAGAGGACAGCTCAACTTGAGAGGACAGCTCAACTAGAGAGGACAGCTCAACTAGAGAGGACAGCTCAACTTGAGAGGACAGCACAACTTGCGAGGACAGCACAACTTGTGCGGACAGCACAGCTTGCACCGACAGCAAAGCTTGCACCGACAGCAAAGCTTGCAAGGACAGCACGGCTTGCTAAGACAGCACGGATTGCGACGACAGCACGGCTTGCGAGGACAGCACGGCTTGCGAGGACAGCACAGCTTGAGAGAGCAGCACAGCTTGCAGGGACAGCACAGCTTGCGAGGACAACACAGGTTGCGGGGACAGCACAGCTTGCGGGGACAGCACAGCTTGCGGGGACAGCACACCTTGCGGGGACAGCACAGATTGCGAGGACAGCTCAACTTGAGAGGACAGCTCAACCTGAGAGGAAAGCTCAACCTGAGAGGACAGCTCAACTAGAGAGGACAGCTCAACTTTAGAGGACAGCTCAACTTGAGAGGACAATTCAACTTGAGAGGACAGCTCAACTTGAGAGGGCAGCTCAACTTGAGAGGGCAGCTCAACTTCAGAGGGCAGTTCAACTTCAGAGGGCAGCTCAGCTTGAGATGGCAGCTCAACTTGAGAGGGCAGCTCAACTTGAGAGGACAGCTCAATTTGAGAGGACAGCACAACTTGAGAGGACAGCACAACTTGCGAGGACAGCACAACTTGGGAGGACACCACAGCTTGCGCCGACAGCAAAGCCTGCACAGACAGCAAAGCTTGCAAGGACAGCACGGCTTGCGAGGACAGCACGGATTGCGACGACAGCACGGCTTGCGAGGACAGCACGGCTTGCGAGGACAGCACAGGTTGCGAGAGCAGCTCAACTTGAGAGGATAGGTCAACTTAAAAGGGCAGCTCAACTTCAGAGGGCAGGTCAACTTGAGAGGGCAGCTCAACTTGAGAACGCAGCTCAACTTGAGAGGGCAGCTCAACTTGAGTGTACAGCTCAACTTGAGAGGAAATCTCATCTTGAGAGGACAGCTCAACTTGAGAGGACAGCTCAACTTAAAAGGGCAGCTCAACTTCAGAGGGCAGCTCAACTTGAGAGGGCAGCTCAACTTGATAGGGCAGCTCAACTTGAGAGGACAGCTCAACTTGAGAGGACAGCTCAACTAGAGAGGACAGCACAACTTAAGAGGACAGCTCAACTTAAGAGGACAGCTCAACTTAAAAGGGCAGCTCAACTTCAGAGGGCAGCTCAACTTGAGAGGGCAGCTCAACTTGAGAGGGCAGCTCAACTTGAGAGGGCAGCTCAACTTGAGTGTACAGCTCAACTTGAGAGGACAGCTCAACTAGAGAGGACAGCTCATCTTGAGAGGATAGCTCAACTTGAGAGGACAGCTCAACTTAAGAGGAGAGCTCAACTTAAAAGGGCAGCTCAACTTCAGAGGGCAGCTCAACTTGAGAGGGCAGCTCAACTTGATAGGGCAGCTCAACTTGAGAGGACAGCTCAACTTGAGAGGACAGCTCAACTAGAGAGGACAGCTCAACTAGAGAGGACAGCTCAACTAGAGAGGACAGCTCAACTAGGAAAGACAGCTGAACTAGAGAGGACAGCTCAACTAGAGAGGACAGATCAACTAGAGAAGACAGCTCAACTTGAGAGGACAGCTTAACTTTAGAGGACAGCTCAACTTGAGAGGACAGCTCAACTTCAGAGGACAGCTCAACTTGAGAGGACAGCTCAACCTGAGATGACAGCTCAACTTGAGAGGACAGCTCAACTTGCGAGGGCAGCTCAACTTCAGAGGGCAGCTCAACTTGAGAGGACAGCTCAACTTGCGAGGACAGCACAACTTGTGCGGACAGCACAGCTTGCACCGACAGCAAAGCTTGCACCGACAGCAAAGCTTGCAAGGACAGCACGGCTTGCTAAGACAGCACGGATTGCGACGACAGCACGGCTTGCGAGGACAGCACGGCTTGCGCGGACAGCACAGCTTGAGAGAGCAGCACAGCTTGCAGGGACAGCACAGCTTGCGAGGACAACACAGGTTGCGGGGACAGCACAGCTTGCGGGGACAGCACAGCTTGCGGGGACAGCACACCTTGCGGGGACAGCACAGATTGCGAGGACAGCTCAACTTGAGAGGACAGCTCAACCTGAGAATAAAGCTCAACCTGAGAGGACAGCTCAACTAGAGAGGACAGCTCAACTTTAAAGGACAGCTCAACTTGAGAGGACAATTCAACTTGAGAGGACAGCTCAACTTGAGAGGGCAGCTCAACTTGAGAGGGCAGCTCAACTTCAGAGGGCAGCTCAACTTCAGAGGGCAGCTCAGCTTGAGAGGGCAGCTCAACTTGAGAGGGCAGCTCAACTTGAGAGGACAGCTCAATTTGAGAGGACAGCACAACTTGAGAGGACAGCACAACTTGCGAGGACAGCACAACTTGGGAGGACACCACAGCTTGCGCCGACAGCAAAGCTTGCACTGACAGCAAAGCTTGCAAGGACAGCACGGCTTGCGAGGACAGCGCGGATTGCGACGACAGCACGGCTTGCGAGGACAGCACGGCTTGCGAGGACAGCACAGGTTGCGAGAGCAGCTCAACTTGAGAGGACAGGTCAACTTAAAAGGGCAGCTCAACTTCAGAGGGCAGCTCAACTTGAGAGGGCAGCTCAACTTGAGAACGCAGCTCAACTTGAGAGGGCAGCTCAACTTGAGTGTACAGCTCAACTTGAGAGGAAATCTCATCTTGAGAGGACAGCTCAACTTGAGAGGACAGCTCAACTTAAAAGGGCAGCTCAACTTCAGAGGGCAGCTCAACTTGAGAGGGCAGCTCAACTTGATAGGGCAGCTCAACTTGAGAGGACAGCTCAACTTGAGAGGACAGCTCAACTAGAGAGGACAGCACAACTTAAGAGGACAGCTCAACTTAAAAGGGCAGCTCAACTTCAGAGGGCAGCTCAACTTGAGAGGGCAGCTCAACTTGAGAGGGCAGCTCAACTTGAGAGGGCAGCTCAACTTGAGTGGGCAGCTCAACTTGAGAGGGTAGCTCAACTTGAGTGTACAGCTCAACTTGAGAGGAAATCTCAAGCTGAGAGGACACCTCAACCTGAGAGGACAGCTCAACTTGAGAGGACAGTCCAACTGTAGAGGACAGCAGAACTGTAGAGGACAGCAGAACTGTAGAGGACAGCTCAACTTGAGAGGACACCTCAACTTGAGAGGACAGCTCAACTTGAGAGGACAGCTCAACTTGAGAGGACAGCTCAACTTGAGAGGACAGCTCAACTCGAGAGGACAGCACAACTTGAGAGGACAGCACAACTTGCGAGGACAGCACAACTTGCGAGGACAGCAAAGCTTGCGAGGACAGCAAAGCTTGTGTGGACAGCAAAACTTGTGAGGACAGCACGGCTTGCGAGGACAGCAAGGCTTGCGTGGACAGCATGGCTTCCGAGGACAGCACGGCTTGCGAGGACAGCACGGCTTGTGAGGACAGCATGGCTTGCGAGGACAGCACGGCTTGCGAGGACAGCTCGGCTTGCTAGGACAGCACAGCTTGCGAGGACAGCACAGCTTGCGAGGACAGCACAGCTTGCGAGGACAGCACAGCTTGCGATGACAGCACAACTTGCGAGGACAGCACGGCTTGCGAGGACAGCTCAACTTGAGAGGACAGCTCAACTTGAGAGGACAGCTCAACTTGAGAGGACAGCTCAACCTGAGAGGACAGCTCAACTTGAGAGGACAGCTTAACTTGAGAGGACAGCTCAACTTGAGAGGGCAGCTCAACTTGAGAGGACAGCTCAACTTGAGAGGACAGCTCATCTACAGAGGACAGCTCATCTAGAGAGGACAGCTCAACATCAGAGGACAGCTCAACTTGAAGGAGAGGTCAACTTGAGAGGACATCTCAACTTGAGAGGACAGCTCAACTTGAGAGGACAGCTCAACTTGAGAGGACAGCTCAACTAGAGAGGGCAGCTCATCTTGAGAGGACAGCTCAACTTGAGAGGACAGCTCAACTTGAGAGGACAGCTCAACTTGGGAGGGCAGCTCAACTTGAGAGGGCAGCTCAACTTGAGAGGGCAGCTCAACTTGAGAGGGCAGCTCAACTTGAGAGGAAATCTCAACCTGAGAGGACACCTCAACCTGAGAGGACAGCTCAACTTGAGAGGACAGTCCAACTGTAGAGGACAGCTCAACTGTAGAGGACAGCTCAACTTGAGAGGACAGCTCAACTTGAGAGGACAGCACAACTTGCGAGGACAGCACAACTTGCGAGGACAGCAAAGCTTGCGAGGACAGCAAAGCTTGAGAGGACAGCAAAGTTTGTGATGACAGCATGGCTTGCGAGGACAGCAAGGCTTGCGTGGACAGCACGTCTTCCGAGGACAGCACGGCTTGCGAGGACAGCACGGCTTGCGAGGACAGCACAGCTTGCGAGGACAGCACGGCTTGCAAGGACAGCACGGCTTGCAAGGACAGCACAGCTTGCGATGACAGCACAACTTGCGAGGACAGCACGGCTTGCGAGGACAGCTCAACTTGAGAGGACAGCTCAACTTGAGAGGACAGCTCAACTTGAGAGGACAGCTCAACCTGAGAGGACAGCTCAACTTGAGAGGACAGCTTAACTTGAGAGGACAGCTCAACTTGAGAGGGCAGCTCAACTTGAGAGGACAGCTCAACTTGAGAGGACAGCTCATCTACAGAGGACAGCTCATCTAGAGAGGACAGCTCAACATCAGAGGACAGCTCAACTTGAAGGAGAGGTCAACTTGAGAGGACATCTCAACTTGAGAGGACAGCTCAACTTGAGAGGACAGCTCAACTTGAGAGGACAGCTCAACTAGAGAGGGCAGCTCATCTTGAGAGGACAGCTCAACTTGAGAGGACAGCTCAACTTGAGAGGACAGCTCAACTTGGGAGGGCAGCTCAACTTGAGAGGGCAGCTCAACTTGAGAGGGCAGCTCAACTTGAGAGGGCAGCTCAACTTGAGAGGAAATCTCAACCTGAGAGGACACCTCAACCTGAGAGGACAGCTCAACTTGAGAGGACAGTCCAACTGTAGAGGACAGCTCAACTGTAGAGGACAGCTCAACTTGAGAGGACAGCTCAACTTGAGAGGACAGCACAACTTGCGAGGACAGCACAACTTGCGAGGACAGCAAAGCTTGCGAGGACAGCAAAGCTTGAGAGGACAGCAAAGTTTGTGATGACAGCATGGCTTGCGAGGACAGCAAGGCTTGCGTGGACAGCACGTCTTCCGAGGACAGCACGGCTTGCGAGGACAGCACGGCTTGCGAGGACAGCACAGCTTGCGAGGACAGCACGGCTTGCAAGGACAGCACGGCTTGCAAGGACAGCATGGCTTGCGAGGACAGCACGGCTTGCAAGGACAGCTCATTTTGAGAGGACAGCTCAACTTGAGAGGACAGCTCAACTTGAGAGGACAGCTCAACTTGAGTGGACAGCTTAACTTGAGAGGACAGCTCAACTTGAGAGGACAGCTCAACTTGAGAGGACAGCTCATCTAGAGAGGACAGCTCATCTGGAGAAGACAGCTCATCTAGAGAGGACAGCTCAACATCAGAGGACAGCTCAACTTGAAGGAGAGGTCAACTTAAGAGGACATCTCAACTTGAGAGGACAGCTCAACTTGAGAGGACAGCTTAACTTGAGAGGACAGCTCAACTTCAGAGGACAGCTCAACTTCAGAGGACAGCTCAAGTTGAGAGGACAGCTCAACTAGAGAAGACAGCGCAACTTGAGAGGTCAGCTCAAGTTGAGAGGACAGCTCAAGTTGAGAGGACAGCTCAACTTGAGAGGACAGCTCAACTTGAGAGGACAGCTCAAGTTGAGAGGACAGCTCAACTTGAGAGGACAGCTCAAGTTGAGAAGACAGCTCAACTTGAGAGGACGGCACAACATGAAAGGACAGCACAACTTGAGAGGACAGCTCAACTTGACAGGACAGCTCAACTTGAGAGGACAGCTCAGCCTGAGAGGACAGCTTAACTTGAGAGGACAGCTCAACTTGAGAGGACAGCACTACTTGAGAGGAAAGCACAACTTGCGAGGACAGCAAAGCTTGTGAGGACAGCACAGCTTGCCGGGACAGCACGGCTTTCTAGGACAGCACAGCTTGCGAGGACAGCACAGCTTGTGAGGACTGCACAGCTTGCGAGGACAGCACAGCTTGCGAGGACAGCACAGCTTGCAAGGACAGCACGGCTTGTGAGGACAGCACAGCTTGCAAGGACAGCACAGCTTGTGAGGACAGCACAGCTTGCGAGGACAGCACAGTTTGCGAGGACAGCACAGCTTGCGAGGACAGCACTGCTTGATAGGACAGCTCAACTTTAGAGAACAGCTCAACTTGTGAGGACAGCTCAACGTGAGAGAACAGCTCAACTAGAGAGGACAGCTCAACTTGAGAGGACAGCTCAACTTGAGAGGACAGCACAACTTGCGAGGACAGCACAACTTGCGAGGACAGCAAAGCTTGTGAGGACAGCAAAGCTTGAGAGGACAGCAAAGTTTGTGATGACAGCACGGCTTGCGAGGACAGCACGCCTTTCCAGGACAGCACGGCTTGCAAGGACAGCACGGCTTGCGTGGACAGCACGGCGTGTGAGGACAGCACGGGTTGCGAGGACAGCACGGGTTGCGAGGACAGCACGGCAAGCGAGGACAGCATGGCTTGCGAGGACAGCACAGGTTGTGAGGACAGGACAGATTGCGAGGACAGCAAAGCTTTCAAGGACAGCACAGCTTCCGAGGACAGCACAGCTTCCGAGTACAGCAAAGCTTCCGATGACAGCACAGCTTGCGAGGACAGCACAGCTTGCGTGGACAGCACAGCTTGCGAAGACAGCACAGCTTGCAAGGACTGCACAGCTTGCGAGGAGAGCACATCTTGTGAGGACAGCACAGCTTGCGAGGACAGCACAGCTTGCGAGGACAGCACAGATTGCGAGGACAGCACAGCTTGTGAGGACAGCATAGCTTGCGAGAAGTGCACAGCTTGCGAGGACAGCACAGCTTGCGAGGACAGCATAGCTTGCGAGAACAGCACACCTTGTGGGGACAGCACAGCTTGCGGGGACAGCTAAACTTGAGAGGAGTGCTCAACTAGAGAGGACAGATCAACTAGAGAGGACAGATCAACTTGAGAGGACAGATCAACTGGCGAGGACAGCTCAACTTGCTAGGACAGCTAGACTTACGAGAACAGCTCAACCTGCCAGGACAGCTCAACTTGAGAGGAGAGCACAACTTGAGAAGACAGCTCAACTTGTGAGGACGGCTCAACTTGAGACGACAGCTCAGTTTGAGACAACAGCACAACTTGAGAGGACAGCTCAACTTGAGAGGACAGCTCCACTAGAGCGGATAGCTCAACTTGAGAGGACAGCTCTACTTGAGAGGACAGCTCTACTTGAGAGGACAGCTCAACTTGAGAGGACACCTCAACTTGAGAGGATAGCTCAACTTGAGAGGACACCTCATTTTGAGAGGACACCTCAACCTGAGAGGACACCTCAACTTGAAAGGACACCTCAACTTGAGAAGATACCTCAACTTGAGAGGACAGCTCAATTTGAGAGGACAGCTCAACTTGAGAGGACAGCTCGATTTGAGAGGACAGCTCAACTTGAGAGGACAGCTCATATTGAGAGGTCAGCTCAACTTGAGAGGACAGCTACACTTGAGAGGACAGCACAACTTGGGAGGACAGCACAACTTGAGAGGGCAGCACAACTTGAGAGGACAGTACAACTTGCGAGGACAGCACAACTTGCACTAACAGCACAACTTGGGAGGACAGCACAGCTTGCGAGGACGGCACAGCTTGCGAGGACAGCACAGCTTGCGAGGACAGCGCAGCTTGCAAGGAGAGCTCAACTTGCGAGGACAGCTCAACTTGAGAGGACAGCACTACTTGAGAGGACAGCACAAGTTGCGATGATAGCAAAGCTTGCAAGGACAGCACAGCTTGTGAGGACAGCACGGCTAGCGATTACAGTACGATTTGCGAGGACAGGTCGGCTGGCGAGGACAGCACGGCTTGCGAGGACAGCACGGGTTGCGAGGACAGCACAGGTTGTGAGGACAGCACAGCTTGCGAGGACAGCACAGCTTGCGAGGACATCACTGCTTGTGAGGACAGCACAGCTTGCAAGGACAGCACAGCTTGCGAGGACAGCACAGCTTGCGAGGACAGCACAGATTGCGAGGACAGCTCAACTTGGGAGGACAGCTCAACCTGAGAGGAAAGCTCAACCTGAGAGGACAACTCAGCTAGAGAGGACAGCTCAACTTTAGAGGACAGCTCAACTTGAGAGGACAGCACAACTTGCGAGGACAGCACAACTTGCGAGGACAGCAAAGCTTGCGAGGACAGCAAAGCTTGTGAGGACAGCACGGCTTGCAAGGACAGCACGACTTGCGAGGACAGCACAGCTTGCGAGGACAGCATGGCTTGCAAGGACAGCACGGCTTGCGAGGACAGCACAGCTTGCGAGGAGAGCACAGCATGCGAGGATAGCTCAACTTAAGAGGACAGCTGAACTTCAGAGGACAGCTCAACTTCAGAGGACAGCTTAACTTGAGAGGACAGCTCAACTTCAGAGGGCAGCTCAACTTGAGAGGACAGCTCAACTTGAGAGGACAGCTCATCCAGAGAGGACAGCTCATCTAGAGAGGACAGCTCAACATCAGAGGACAGCTCAACTTGAAGGAGAGGTCAACTTGAGATGACATCTCAACTTGAGAGGACAGCTCAACTTGAGAGGACAGCTCAACTAGAGAGGACAGCTCAACTAGAGAGGACAGCTCAACTAGAGAGGACAGCTCAACTAGGGAAGACAGCTGAACTAGAGAGGACAGCTCAACTAGAGAGGACAGATCAACTAGAGAAGACAGCTCAACTTGAGAGGACAGCTTAACTTTAGAGGACAGCTCAACTTGAGAGGACAGCTCAACTTGAGAGGACAGCTCAACTTGAGAGGACAGCTCAACCTGAGATGACAGCTCAACTTGAGAGGACAGCTCAACTTGAGAGGACAGCTCAACTTGAGAGGACAGCTCAACTAGAGAGGACAGCTCAACTAGAGAGGACAGCTCAACTTGAGAGGACAGCACAACTTGCGAGGACAGCACAACTTGTGCGGACAGCACAGCTTGCACCGACAGCAAAGCTTGCACCGACAGCAAAGCTTGCAAGGACAGCACGGCTTGCTAAGACAGCACGGATTGCGACGACAGCACGGCTTGCGAGGACAGCACGGCTTGCGAGGACAGCACAGCTTGAGAGAGCAGCACAGCTTGCAGGGACAGCACAGCTTGCGAGGACAACACAGGTTGCGGGGACAGCACAGCTTGCGGGGACAGCACAGCTTGCGGGGACAGCACACCTTGCGGGGACAGCACAGATTGCGAGGACAGCTCAACTTGAGAGGACAGCTCAACCTGAGAGGAAAGCTCAACCTGAGAGGACAGCTCAACTAGAGAGGACAGCTCAACTTTAGAGGACAGCTCAACTTGAGAGGACAATTCAACTTGAGAGGACAGCTCAACTTGAGAGGGCAGCTCAACTTGAGAGGGCAGCTCAACTTCAGAGGGCAGTTCAACTTCAGAGGGCAGCTCAGCTTGAGATGGCAGCTCAACTTGAGAGGGCAGCTCAACTTGAGAGGACAGCTCAATTTGAGAGGACAGCACAACTTGAGAGGACAGCACAACTTGCGAGGACAGCACAACTTGGGAGGACACCACAGCTTGCGCCGACAGCAAAGCCTGCACAGACAGCAAAGCTTGCAAGGACAGCACGGCTTGCGAGGACAGCACGGATTGCGACGACAGCACGGCTTGCGAGGACAGCACGGCTTGCGAGGACAGCACAGGTTGCGAGAGCAGCTCAACTTGAGAGGACAGGTCAACTTAAAAGGGCAGCTCAACTTCAGAGGGCAGGTCAACTTGAGAGGGCAGCTCAACTTGAGAACGCAGCTCAACTTGAGAGGGCAGCTCAACTTGAGTGTACAGCTCAACTTGAGAGGAAATCTCATCTTGAGAGGACAGCTCAACTTGAGAGGACAGCTCAACTTAAAAGGGCAGCTCAACTTCAGAGGGCAGCTCAACTTGAGAGGGCAGCTCAACTTGATAGGGCAGCTCAACTTGAGAGGACAGCTCAACTTGAGAGGACAGCTCAACTAGGGAAGACAGCTGAACTAGAGAGGACAGCTCAACTAGAGAGGACAGATCAACTAGAGAAGACAGCTCAACTTGAGAGGACAGCTTAACTTTAGAGGACAGCTCAACTTGAGAGGACAGCTCAACTTGAGAGGACAGCTCAACTTGAGAGGACAGCTCAACTTGAGAGGACAGCTCAACTAGAGAGGACAGCTCATCTTGAGAGGATAGCTCAACTTGAGAGGACAGCTCAACTTAAGAGGAGAGCTCAACTTAAAAGGGCAGCTCAACTTCAGAGGGCAGCTCAACTTGAGAGGGCAGCTCAACTTGATAGGGCAGCTCAACTTGAGAGGACAGCTCAACTTGAGAGGACAGCTCAACTAGAGAGGACAGCTCAACTAGAGAGGACAGCTCAACTAGAGAGGACAGCTCAACTAGGAGAGACAGCTGAACTAGAGAGGGCAGCTCAACTAGAGAGGACAGATCAACTAGAGAAGACAGCTCAACTTGAGAGGACAGCTTAACTTTAGAGGACAGCTCAACTTGAGAGGACAGCTCAACTTCAGAGGACAGCTCAACTTGAGAGGACAGCTCAACCTGAGATGACAGCTCAACTTGAGAGGACAGCTCAACTTGCGAGGGCAGCTCAACTTCAGAGGGCAGCTCAACTTGAGAGGACAGCTCAACTTGCGAGGACAGCACAACTTGTGCGGACAGCACAGCTTGCACCGACAGCAAAGCTTGCACCGACAGCAAAGCTTGCAAGGACAGCACGGCTTGCTAAGACAGCACGGATTGCGACGACAGCACGGCTTGCGAGGACAGCACGGCTTGCGCGGACAGCACAGCTTGAGAGAGCAGCACAGCTTGCAGGGACAGCACAGCTTGCGAGGACAACACAGGTTGCGGGGACAGCACAGCTTGCGGGGACAGCACAGCTTGCGGGGACAGCACACCTTGCGGGGACAGCACAGATTGCGAGGACAGCTCAACTTGAGAGGACAGCTCAACCTGAGAGGAAAGCTCAACCTGAGAGGACAGCTCAACTAGAGAGGACAGCTCAACTTTAAAGGACAGCTCAACTTGAGAGGACAATTCAACTTGAGAGGACAGCTCAACTTGAGAGGGCAGCTCAACTTGAGAGGGCAGCTCAACTTCAGAGGGCAGCTCAACTTCAGAGGGCAGCTCAGCTTGAGAGGGCAGCTCAACTTGAGAGGGCAGCTCAACTTGAGAGGACAGCTCAATTTGAGAGGACAGCACAACTTGAGAGGACAGCACAACTTGCGAGGACAGCACAACTTGGGAGGACACCACAGCTTGCGCCGACAGCAAAGCTTGCACTGACAGCAAAGCTTGCAAGGACAGCACGGCTTGCGAGGACAGCACGGATTGCGACGACAGCACGGCTTGCGAGGACAGCATGGCTTGCGAGGACAGCACAGGTTGCGAGAGCAGCTCAACTTGAGAGGACAGGTCAACTTAAAAGGGCAGCTCAACTTCAGAGGGCAGCTCAACTTGAGAGGGCAGCTCAACTTGAGAACGCAGCTCAACTTGAGAGGGCAGCTCAACTTGAGTGTACAGCTCAACTTGAGAGGAAATCTCATCTTGAGAGGACAGCTCAACTTGAGAGGACAGCTCAACTTAAAAGGGCAGCTCAACTTCAGAGGGCAGCTCAACTTGAGAGGGCAGCTCAACTTGATAGGGCAGCTCAACTTGAGAGGACAGCTCAACTTGAGAGGACAGCTCAACTAGAGAGGACAGCACAACTTAAGAGGACAGCTCAACTTAAAAGGGCAGCTCAACTTCAGAGGGCAGCTCAACTTGAGAGGGCAGCTCAACTTGAGAGGGCAGCTCAACTTGAGAGGGCAGCTCAACTTGAGTGGGCAGCTCAACTTGAGAGGGTAGCTCAACTTGAGTGTACAGCTCAACTTGAGAGGAAATCTCAAGCTGAGAGGACACCTCAACCTGAGAGGACAGCTCAACTTGAGAGGACAGTCCAACTGTAGAGGACAGCAGAACTGTAGAGGACAGCAGAACTGTAGAGGACAGCTCAACTTGAGAGGACACCTCAACTTGAGAGGACAGCTCAACTTGAGAGGACAGCTCAACTTGAGAGGACAGCTCAACTTGAGAGGACAGCTCAACTCGAGAGGACAGCACAACTTGAGAGGACAGCACAACTTGCGAGGACAGCACAACTTGCGAGGACAGCAAAGCTTGCGAGGACAGCAAAGCTTGTGTGGACAGCAAAACTTGTGAGGACAGCACGGCTTGCGAGGACAGCAAGGCTTGCGTGGACAGCATGGCTTCCGAGGACAGCACGGCTTGCGAGGACAGCACGGCTTGTGAGGACAGCATGGCTTGCGAGGACAGCACGGCTTGCGAGGACAGCTCGGCTTGCTAGGACAGCACAGCTTGCGAGGACAGCACAGCTTGCGAGGACAGCACAGCTTGCGAGGACAGCACAGCTTGCGATGACAGCACAACTTGCGAGGACAGCACGGCTTGCGAGGACAGCTCAACTTGAGAGGACAGCTCAACTTGAGAGGACAGCTCAACTTGAGAGGACAGCTCAACCTGAGAGGACAGCTCAACTTGAGAGGACAGCTTAACTTGAGAGGACAGCTCAACTTGAGAGGGCAGCTCAACTTGAGAGGACAGCTCAACTTGAGAGGACAGCTCATCTACAGAGGACAGCTCATCTAGAGAGGACAGCTCAACATCAGAGGACAGCTCAACTTGAAGGAGAGGTCAACTTGAGAGGACATCTCAACTTGAGAGGACAGCTCAACTTGAGAGGACAGCTCAACTTGAGAGGACAGCTCAACTAGAGAGGGCAGCTCATCTTGAGAGGACAGCTCAACTTGAGAGGACAGCTCAACTTGAGAGGACAGCTCAACTTGGGAGGGCAGCTCAACTTGAGAGGGCAGCTCAACTAGAGAGGGCAGCTCAACTTGAGAGGGCAGCTCAACTTGAGAGGAAATCTCAACCTGAGAGGACACCTCAACCTGAGAGGACAGCTCAACTTGAGAGGACAGTCCAACTGTAGAGGACAGCTCAACTGTAGAGGACAGCTCAACTTGAGAGGACAGCTCAACTTGAGAGGACAGCACAACTTGCGAGGACAGCACAACTTGCGAGGACAGCAAAGCTTGCGAGGACAGCAAAGCTTGAGAGGACAGCAAAGTTTGTGATGACAGCATGGCTTGCGAGGACAGCAAGGCTTGCGTGGACAGCACGTCTTCCGAGGACAGCACGGCTTGCGAGGACAGCACGGCTTGCGAGGACAGCACAGCTTGCGAGGACAGCACGGCTTGCAAGGACAGCACGGCTTGCAAGGACAGCACAGCTTGCGATGACAGCACAACTTGCGAGGACAGCACGGCTTGCGAGGACAGCTCAACTTGAGAGGACAGCTCAACTTGAGAGGACAGCTCAACTTGAGAGGACAGCTCAACCTGAGAGGACAGCTCAACTTGAGAGGACAGCTTAACTTGAGAGGACAGCTCAACTTGAGAGGGCAGCTCAACTTGAGAGGACAGCTCAACTTGAGAGGACAGCTCATCTACAGAGGACAGCTCATCTAGAGAGGACAGCTCAACATCAGAGGACAGCTCAACTTGAAGGAGAGGTCAACTTGAGAGGACATCTCAACTTGAGAGGACAGCTCAACTTGAGAGGACAGCTCAACTTGAGAGGACAGCTCAACTAGAGAGGGCAGCTCATCTTGAGAGGACAGCTCAACTTGAGAGGACAGCTCAACTTGAGAGGACAGCTCAACTTGGGAGGGCAGCTCAACTTGAGAGGGCAGCTCAACTTGAGAGGGCAGCTCAACTTGAGAGGGCAGCTCAACTTGAGAGGAAATCTCAACCTGAGAGGACACCTCAACCTGAGAGGACAGCTCAACTTGAGAGGACAGTCCAACTGTAGAGGACAGCTCAACTGTAGAGGACAGCTCAACTTGAGAGGACAGCTCAACTTGAGAGGACAGCACAACTTGCGAGGACAGCACAACTTGCGAGGACAGCAAAGCTTGCGAGGACAGCAAAGCTTGAGAGGACAGCAAAGTTTGTGATGACAGCATGGCTTGCGAGGACAGCAAGGCTTGCGTGGACAGCACGTCTTCCGAGGACAGCACGGCTTGCGAGGACAGCACGGCTTGCGAGGACAGCACAGCTTGCGAGGACAGCACGGCTTGCAAGGACAGCACGGCTTGCAAGGACAGCATGGCTTGCGAGGACAGCACGGCTTGCAAGGACAGCTCATTTTGAGAGGACAGCTCAACTTGAGAGGACAGCTCAACTTGAGAGGACAGCTCAACTTGAGTGGACAGCTTAACTTGAGAGGACAGCTCAACTTGAGAGGACAGCTCAACTTGAGAGGACAGCTCATCTAGAGAGGACAGCTCATCTGGAGAAGACAGCTCATCTAGAGAGGACAGCTCAACATCAGAGGACAGCTCAACTTGAAGGAGAGGTCAACTTAAGAGGACATCTCAACTTGAGAGGACAGCTCAACTTGAGAGGACAGCTTAACTTGAGAGGACAGCTCAACTTCAGAGGACAGCTCAACTTCAGAGGACAGCTCAAGTTGAGAGGACAGCTCAACTAGAGAAGACAGCGCAACTTGAGAGGTCAGCTCAAGTTGAGAGGACAGCTCAAGTTGAGAGGACAGCTCAACTTGAGAGGACAGCTCAACTTGAGAGGACAGCTCAAGTTGAGAGGACAGCTCAACTTGAGAGGACAGCTCAACTTGAGAAGACAGCTCAACTTGAGAGGACGGCACAACATGAAAGGACAGCACAACTTGAGAGGACAGCTCAACTTGACAGGACAGCTCAACTTGAGAGGACAGCTCAGCCTGAGAGGACAGCTTAACTTGAGAGGACAGCTCAACTTGAGAGGACAGCACTACTTGAGAGGAAAGCACAACTTGCGAGGACAGCAAAGCTTGTGAGGACAGCACAGCTTGCCGGGACAGCACGGCTTTCTAGGACAGCACAGCTTGCGAGGACAGCACAGCTTGTGAGGACTGCACAGCTTGCGAGGACAGCACAGCTTGCGAGGACAGCACAGCTTGCAAGGACAGCACGGCTTGTGAGGACAGCACAGCTTGCGAGGACAGCACAGCTTGTGAGGACAGCACAGCTTGCGAGGACAGCACAGTTTGCGAGGACAGCACAGCTTGCGAGGACAGCACTGCTTGATAGGACAGCTCAACTTGAGAGAACAGCTCAACTTGTGAGGACAGCTCAACGTGAGAGAACAGCTCAACTAGAGAGGACAGCTCAACTTGAGAGGACAGCTCAACTTGAGAGGACAGCACAACTTGCGAGGACAGCACAACTTGCGAGGACAGCAAAGCTTGTGAGGACAGCAAAGCTTGAGAGGACAGCAAAGTTTGTGATGACAGCACGGCTTGCGAGGACAGCACGCCTTTCCAGGACAGCACGGCTTGCAAGGACAGCACGGCTTGCGTGGACAGCACGGCGTGTGAGGACAGCACGGGTTGCGAGGACAGCACGGGTTGCGAGGACAGCACGGCAAGCGAGGACAGCATGGCTTGCGAGGACAGCACAGGTTGTGAGGACAGGACAGATTGCGAGGACAGCAAAGCTTTCAAGGACAGCACAGCTTCCGAGGACAGCACAGCTTCCGAGGACAGCAAAGCTTCCGATGACAGCACAGCTTGCGAGGACAGCACAGCTTGCGTGGACAGCACAGCTTGCGAAGACAGCACAGCTTGCAAGGACTGCACAGCTTGCGAGGAGAGCACATCTTGTGAGGACAGCACAGCTTGCGAGGACAGCACAGCTTGCGAGGACAGCACAGATTGCGAGGACAGCACAGCTTGTGAGGACAGCATAGCTTGCGAGAACTGCACAGCTTGCGAGGACAGCACAGCTTGCGAGGACAGCATAGCTTGCGAGAACAGCACACCTTGTGGGGACAGCACAGCTTGCGGGGACAGCTAAACTTGAGAGGAGTGCTCAACTAGAGAGGACAGATCAACTAGAGAGGACAGATCAACTTGAGAGGACAGATCAACTGGCGAGGACAGCTCAACTTGCTAGGACAGCTAGACTTACGAGAACAGCTCAACCTGCCAGGACAGCTCAACTTGAGAGGAGAGCACAACTTGAGAAGACAGCTCAACTTGTGAGGACGGCTCAACTTGAGACGACAGCTCAGTTTGAGACAACAGCACAACTTGAGAGGACAGCTCAACTTGAGAGGACAGCTCCACTAGAGCGGATAGCTCAACTTGAGAGGACAGCTCTACTTGAGAGGACAGCTCTACTTGAGAGGACAGCTCAACTTGAGAGGACACCTCAACTTGAGAGGATAGCTCAACTTGAGAGGACACCTCATTTTGAGAGGACACCTCAACCTGAGAGGACACCTCAACTTGAAAGGACACCTCAACTTGAGAAGATACCTCAACTTGAGAGGACAGCTCAATTTGAGAGGACAGCTCAACTTGAGAGGACAGCTCGATTTGAGAGGACAGCTCAACTTGAGAGGACAGCTCATATTGAGAGGTCAGCTCAACTTGAGAGGACAGCTACACTTGAGAGGACAGCACAACTTGGGAGGACAGCACAACTTGAGAGGGCAGCACAACTTGAGAGGACAGTACAACTTGCGAGGACAGCACAACTTGCACTAACAGCACAACTTGGGAGGACAGCACAGCTTGCGAGGACGGCACAGCTTGCGAGGACAGCACAGCTTGCGAGGACAGCGCAGCTTGCAAGGAGAGCTCAACTTGCGAGGACAGCTCAACTTGAGAGGACAGCACTACTTGAGAGGACAGCACAAGTTGCGATGATAGCAAAGCTTGCAAGGACAGCACAGCTTGTGAGGACAGCACGGCTAGCGAGGACAGTACGATTTGCGAGGACAGGTCGGCTGGCGAGGACAGCACGGCTTGCGAGGACAGCACGGGTTGCGAGGACAGCACAGGTTGTGAGGACAGCACAGCTTGCGAGGACAGCACAGCTTGCGAGGACATCACTGCTTGTGAGGACAGCAAAGCTTGTGAGGACAGCACGGCTTGCAAGGACAGCACGACTTGCGAGGACAGCACAGCTTGCGAGGACAGCATGGCTTGCAAGGACAGCACGGCTTGCGAGGACAGCGCAGCTTGCGAGGAGAGCACAGCATGCGAGGATAGCTCAACTTAAGAGGACAGCTGAACTTCAGAGGACAGCTCAACTTCAGAGGACAGCTTAACTTGAGAGGACAGCTCAACTTCAGAGGGCAGCTCAACTTGAGAGGACAGCTCAACTTGAGAGGACAGCTCATCCAGAGAGGACAGCTCATCTAGAGAGGACAGCTCAACATCAGAGGACAGCTCAACTTGAAGGAGAGGTCAACTTGAGATGACATCTCAACTTGAGAGGACAGCTCAACTTGAGAGGACAGCTCAACTAGAGAGGACAGCTCAACTAGAGAGGACAGCTCAACTAGAGAGGACAGCTCAACTAGGGAAGACAGCTGAACTAGAGAGGACAGCTCAACTAGAGAGGACAGATCAACTAGAGAAGACAGCTCAACTTGAGAGGACAGCTTAACTTTAGAGGACAGCTCAACTTGAGAGGACAGCTCAACTTGAGAGGACAGCTCAACTTGAGAGGACAGCTCAACCTGAGATGACAGCTCAACTTGAGAGGACAGCTCAACTTGAGAGGACAGCTCAACTTGAGAGGACAGCTCAACTAGAGAGGACAGCTCAACTAGAGAGGACAGCTCAACTTGAGAGGACAGCACAACTTGCGAGGACAGCACAACTTGTGCGGACAGCACAGCTTGCACCGACAGCAAAGCTTGCACCGACAGCAAAGCTTGCAAGGACAGCACGGCTTGCTAAGACAGCACGGATTGCGACGACAGCACGGCTTGCGAGGACAGCACGGCTTGCGAGGACAGCACAGCTTGAGAGAGCAGCACAGCTTGCAGGGACAGCACAGCTTGCGAGGACAACACAGGTTGCGGGGACAGCACAGCTTGCGGGGACAGCACAGCTTGCGGGGACAGCACACCTTGCGGGGACAGCACAGATTGCGAGGACAGCTCAACTTGAGAGGACAGCTCAACCTGAGAGGAAAGCTCAACCTGAGAGGACAGCTCAACTAGAGAGGACAGCTCAACTTTAGAGGACAGCTCAACTTGAGAGGACAATTCAACTTGAGAGGACAGCTCAACTTGAGAGGGCAGCTCAACTTGAGAGGGCAGCTCAACTTCAGAGGGCAGTTCAACTTCAGAGGGCAGCTCAGCTTGAGATGGCAGCTCAACTTGAGAGGGCAGCTCAGCTTGAGAGGACAGCTCAATTTGAGAGGACAGCACAACTTGAGAGGACAGCACAACTTGCGAGGACAGCACAACTTGGGAGGACACCACAGCTTGCGCCGACAGCAAAGCCTGCACAGACAGCAAAGCTTGCAAGGACAGCACGGCTTGCGAGGACAGCACGGATTGCGACGACAGCACGGCTTGCGAGGACAGCACAGGTTGCGAGAGCAGCTCAACTTGAGAGGACAGGTCAACTTAAAAGGGCAGCTCAACTTCAGAGGGCAGGTCAACTTGAGAGGGCAGCTCAACTTGAGAACGCAGCTCAACTTGAGAGGGCAGCTCAACTTGAGTGTACAGCTCAACTTGAGAGGAAATCTCATCTTGAGAGGACAGCTCAACTTGAGAGGACAGCTCAACTTAAAAGGGCAGCTCAACTTCAGAGGGCAGCTCAACTTGAGAGGGCAGCTCAACTTGATAGGGCAGCTCAACTTGAGAGGACAGCTCAACTTGAGAGGACAGCTCAACTAGAGAGGACAGCACAACTTAAGAGGACAGCTCAACTTAAGAGGACAGCTCAACTTAAAAGGGCAGCTCAACTTCAGAGGGCAGCTCAACTTGAGAGGGCAGCTCAACTTGAGAGGGCAGCTCAACTTGAGAGGGCAGCTCAACTTGAGTGTACAGCTCAACTTGAGAGGACAGCTCAACTAGAGAGGACAGCTCATCTTGAGAGGATAGCTCAACTTGAGAGGACAGCTCAACTTAAGAGGAGAGCTCAACTTAAAAGGGCAGCTCAACTTCAGAGGGCAGCTCAACTTGAGAGGGCAGCTCAACTTGATAGGGCAGCTCAACTTGAGAGGACAGCTCAACTTGAGAGGACAGCTCAACTAGAGAGGACAGCTCAACTAGAGAGGACAGCTCAACTAGAGAGGACAGCTCAACTAGGAAAGACAGCTGAACTAGAGAGGACAGCTCAACTAGAGAGGACAGATCAACTAGAGAAGACAGCTCAACTTGAGAGGACAGCTTAACTTTAGAGGACAGCTCAACTTGAGAGGACAGCTCAACTTCAGAGGACAGCTCAACTTGAGAGGACAGCTCAACCTGAGATGACAGCTCAACTTGAGAGGACAGCTCAACTTGCGAGGGCAGCTCAACTTCAGAGGGCAGCTCAACTTGAGAGGACAGCTCAACTTGCGAGGACAGCACAACTTGTGCGGACAGCACAGCTTGCACCGACAGCAAAGCTTGCACCGACAGCAAAGCTTGCAAGGACAGCACGGCTTGCTAAGACAGCACGGATTGCGACGACAGCACGGCTTGCGAGGACAGCACGGCTTGCGCGGACAGCACAGCTTGAGAGAGCAGCACAGCTTGCAGGGACAGCACAGCTTGCGAGGACAACACAGGTTGCGGGGACAGCACAGCTTGCGGGGACAGCACAGCTTGCGGGGACAGCACACCTTGCGGGGACAGCACAGATTGCGAGGACAGCTCAACTTGAGAGGACAGCTCAACCTGAGAGGAAAGCTCAACCTGAGAGGACAGCTCAACTAGAGAGGACAGCTCAACTTTAAAGGACAGCTCAACTTGAGAGGACAATTCAACTTGAGAGGACAGCTCAACTTGAGAGGGCAGCTCAACTTGAGAGGGCAGCTCAACTTCAGAGGGCAGCTCAACTTCAGAGGGCAGCTCAGCTTGAGAGGGCAGCTCAACTTGAGAGGGCAGCTCAACTTGAGAGGACAGCTCAATTTGAGAGGACAGCACAACTTGAGAGGACAGCACAACTTGCGAGGACAGCACAACTTGGGAGGACACCACAGCTTGCGCCGACAGCAAAGCTTGCACTGACAGCAAAGCTTGCAAGGACAGCACGGCTTGCGAGGACAGCACGGATTGCGACGACAGCACGGCTTGCGAGGACAGCACGGCTTGCGAGGACAGCACAGGTTGCGAGAGCAGCTCAACTTGAGAGGACAGGTCAACTTAAAAGGGCAGCTCAACTTCAGAGGGCAGCTCAACTTGAGAGGGCAGCTCAACTTGAGAACGCAGCTCAACTTGAGAGGGCAGCTCAACTTGAGTGTACAGCTCAACTTGAGAGGAAATCTCATCTTGAGAGGACAGCTCAACTTGAGAGGACAGCTCAACTTAAAAGGGCAGCTCAACTTCAGAGGGCAGCTCAACTTGAGAGGGCAGCTCAACTTGATAGGGCAGCTCAACTTGAGAGGACAGCTCAACTTGAGAGGACAGCTCAACTAGAGAGGACAGCACAACTTAAGAGGACAGCTCAACTTAAAAGGGCAGCTCAACTTCAGAGGGCAGCTCAACTTGAGAGGGCAGCTCAACTTGAGAGGGCAGCTCAACTTGAGAGGGCAGCTCAACTTGAGTGGGCAGCTCAACTTGAGAGGGTAGCTCAACTTGAGTGTACAGCTCAACTTGAGAGGAAATCTCAAGCTGAGAGGACACCTCAACCTGAGAGGACAGCTCAACTTGAGAGGACAGTCCAACTGTAGAGGACAGCAGAACTGTAGAGGACAGCAGAACTGTAGAGGACAGCTCAACTTGAGAGGACACCTCAACTTGAGAGGACAGCTCAACTTGAGAGGACAGCTCAACTTGAGAGGACAGCTCAACTTGAGAGGACAGCTCAACTCGAGAGGACAGCACAACTTGAGAGGACAGCACAACTTGCGAGGACAGCACAACTTGCGAGGACAGCAAAGCTTGCGAGGACAGCAAAGCTTGTGTGGACAGCAAAACTTGTGAGGACAGCACGGCTTGCGAGGACAGCAAGGCTTGCGTGGACAGCATGGCTTCCGAGGACAGCACGGCTTACGAGGACAGCACGGCTTGTGAGGACAGCATGGCTTGCGAGGACAGCACGGCTTGCGAGGACAGCTCGGCTTGCTAGGACAGCACAGCTTGCGAGGACAGCACAGCTTGCGAGGACAGCACAGCTTGCGAGGATAGCACAGCTTGCGATGACAGCACAACTTGCGAGGACAGCACGGCTTGCGAGGACAGCTCAACTTGAGAGGACAGCTCAACTTGAGAGGACAGCTCAACTTGAGAGGACAGCTCAACCTGAGAGGACAGCTCAACTTGAGAGGACAGCTTAACTTGAGAGGACAGCTCAACTTGAGAGGGCAGCTCAACTTGAGAGGACAGCTCAACTTGAGAGGACAGCTCATCTACAGAGGACAGCTCATCTAGAGAGGACAGCTCAACATCAGAGGACAGCTCAACTTGAAGGAGAGGTCAACTTGAGAGGACATCTCAACTTGAGAGGACAGCTCAACTTGAGAGGACAGCTCAACTTGAGAGGACAGCTCAACTAGAGAGGGCAGCTCATCTTGAGAGGACAGCTCAACTTGAGAGGACAGCTCAACTTGAGAGGACAGCTCAACTTGGGAGGGCAGCTCAACTTGAGAGGGCAGCTCAACTTGAGAGGGCAGCTCAACTTGAGAGGGCAGCTCAACTTGAGAGGAAATCTCAACCTGAGAGGACACCTCAACCTGAGAGGACAGCTCAACTTGAGAGGACAGTCCAACTGTAGAGGACAGCTCAACTGTAGAGGACAGCTCAACTTGAGAGGACAGCTCAACTTGAGAGGACAGCACAACTTGCGAGGACAGCACAACTTGCGAGGACAGCAAAGCTTGCGAGGACAGCAAAGCTTGAGAGGACAGCAAAGTTTGTGATGACAGCATGGCTTGCGAGGACAGCAAGGCTTGCGTGGACAGCACGTCTTCCGAGGACAGCACGGCTTGCGAGGACAGCACGGCTTGCGAGGACAGCACAGCTTGCGAGGACAGCACGGCTTGCAAGGACAGCACGGCTTGCAAGGACAGCACAGCTTGCGATGACAGCACAACTTGCGAGGACAGCACGGCTTGCGAGGACAGCTCAACTTGAGAGGACAGCTCAACTTGAGAGGACAGCTCAACTTGAGAGGACAGCTCAACCTGAGAGGACAGCTCAACTTGAGAGGACAGCTTAACTTGAGAGGACAGCTCAACTTGAGAGGGCAGCTCAACTTGAGAGGACAGCTCAACTTGAGAGGACAGCTCATCTACAGAGGACAGCTCATCTAGAGAGGACAGCTCAACATCAGAGGACAGCTCAACTTGAAGGAGAGGTCAACTTGAGAGGACATCTCAACTTGAGAGGACAGCTCAACTTGAGAGGACAGCTCAACTTGAGAGGACAGCTCAACTAGAGAGGGCAGCTCATCTTGAGAGGACAGCTCAACTTGAGAGGACAGCTCAACTTGAGAGGACAGCTCAACTTGGGAGGGCAGCTCAACTTGAGAGGGCAGCTCAACTTGAGAGGGCAGCTCAACTTGAGAGGGCAGCTCAACTTGAGAGGAAATCTCAACCTGAGAGGACACCTCAACCTGAGAGGACAGCTCAACTTGAGAGGACAGTCCAACTGTAGAGGACAGCTCAACTGTAGAGGACAGCTCAACTTGAGAGGACAGCTCAACTTGAGAGGACAGCACAACTTGCGAGGACAGCACAACTTGCGAGGACAGCAAAGCTTGCGAGGACAGCAAAGCTTGAGAGGACAGCAAAGTTTGTGATGACAGCATGGCTTGCGAGGACAGCAAGGCTTGCGTGGACAGCACGTCTTCCGAGGACAGCACGGCTTGCGAGGACAGCACGGCTTGCGAGGACAGCACAGCTTGCGAGGACAGCACGGCTTGCAAGGACAGCACGGCTTGCAAGGACAGCATGGCTTGCGAGGACAGCACGGCTTGCAAGGACAGCTCATTTTGAGAGGACAGCTCAACTTGAGAGGACAGCTCAACTTGAGAGGACAGCTCAACTTGAGTGGACAGCTTAACTTGAGAGGACAGCTCAACTTGAGAGGACAGCTCAACTTGAGAGGACAGCTCATCTAGAGAGGACAGCTCATCTGGAGAAGACAGCTCATCTAGAGAGGACAGCTCAACATCAGAGGACAGCTCAACTTGAAGGAGAGGTCAACTTAAGAGGACATCTCAACTTGAGAGGACAGCTCAACTTGAGAGGACAGCTTAACTTGAGAGGACAGCTCAACTTCAGAGGACAGCTCAACTTCAGAGGACAGCTCAAGTTGAGAGGACAGCTCAACTAGAGAAGACAGCGCAACTTGAGAGGTCAGCTCAAGTTGAGAGGACAGCTCAAGTTGAGAGGACAGCTCAACTTGAGAGGACAGCTCAACTTGAGAGGACAGCTCAAGTTGAGAGGACAGCTCAACTTGAGAGGACAGCTCAACTTGAGAAGACAGCTCAACTTGAGAGGACGGCACAACATGAAAGGACAGCACAACTTGAGAGGACAGCTCAACTTGACAGGACAGCTCAACTTGAGAGGACAGCTCAGCCTGAGAGGACAGCTTAACTTGAGAGGACAGCTCAACTTGAGAGGACAGCACTACTTGAGAGGAAAGCACAACTTGCGAGGACAGCAAAGCTTGTGAGGACAGCACAGCTTGCCGGGACAGCACGGCTTTCTAGGACAGCACAGCTTGCGAGGACAGCACAGCTTGTGAGGACTGCACAGCTTGCGAGGACAGCACAGCTTGCGAGGACAGCACAGCTTGCAAGGACAGCACGGCTTGTGAGGACAGCACAGCTTGCGAGGACAGCACAGCTTGTGAGGACAGCACAGCTTGCGAGGACAGCACAGTTTGCGAGGACAGCACAGCTTGCGAGGACAGCACTGCTTGATAGGACAGCTCAACTTGAGAGAACAGCTCAACTTGTGAGGACAGCTCAACGTGAGAGAACAGCTCAACTAGAGAGGACAGCTCAACTTGAGAGGACAGCTCAACTTGAGAGGACAGCACAACTTGCGAGGACAGCACAACTTGCGAGGACAGCAAAGCTTGTGAGGACAGCAAAGCTTGAGAGGACAGCAAAGTTTGTGATGACAGCACGGCTTGCGAGGACAGCACGCCTTTCCAGGACAGCACGGCTTGCAAGGACAGCACGGCTTGCGTGGACAGCACGGCGTGTGAGGACAGCACGGGTTGCGAGGACAGCACGGGTTGCGAGGACAGCACGGCAAGCGAGGACAGCATGGCTTGCGAGGACAGCACAGGTTGTGAGGACAGGACAGATTGCGAGGACAGCAAAGCTTTCAAGGACAGCACAGCTTCCGAGGACAGCACAGCTTCCGAGGACAGCAAAGCTTCCGATGACAGCACAGCTTGCGAGGACAGCACAGCTTGCGTGGACAGCACAGCTTGCGAAGACAGCACAGCTTGCAAGGACTGCACAGCTTGCGAGGAGAGCACATCTTGTGAGGACAGCACAGCTTGCGAGGACAGCACAGCTTGCGAGGACAGCACAGATTGCGAGGACAGCACAGCTTGTGAGGACAGCATAGCTTGCGAGAACTGCACAGCTTGCGAGGACAGCACAGCTTGCGAGGACAGCATAGCTTGCGAGAACAGCACACCTTGTGGGGACAGCACAGCTTGCGGGGACAGCTAAACTTGAGAGGAGTGCTCAACTAGAGAGGACAGATCAACTAGAGAGGACAGATCAACTTGAGAGGACAGATCAACTGGCGAGGACAGCTCAACTTGCTAGGACAGCTAGACTTACGAGAACAGCTCAACCTGCCAGGACAGCTCAACTTGAGAGGAGAGCACAACTTGAGAAGACAGCTCAACTTGTGAGGACGGCTCAACTTGAGACGACAGCTCAGTTTGAGACAACAGCACAACTTGAGAGGACAGCTCAACTTGAGAGGACAGCTCCACTAGAGCGGATAGCTCAACTTGAGAGGACAGCTCTACTTGAGAGGACAGCTCTACTTGAGAGGACAGCTCAACTTGAGAGGACACCTCAACTTGAGAGGATAGCTCAACTTGAGAGGACACCTCATTTTGAGAGGACACCTCAACCTGAGAGGACACCTCAACTTGAAAGGACACCTCAACTTGAGAAGATACCTCAACTTGAGAGGACAGCTCAATTTGAGAGGACAGCTCAACTTGAGAGGACAGCTCGATTTGAGAGGACAGCTCAACTTGAGAGGACAGCTCATATTGAGAGGTCAGCTCAACTTGAGAGGACAGCTACACTTGAGAGGACAGCACAACTTGGGAGGACAGCACAACTTGAGAGGGCAGCACAACTTGAGAGGACAGTACAACTTGCGAGGACAGCACAACTTGCACTAACAGCACAACTTGGGAGGACAGCACAGCTTGCGAGGACGGCACAGCTTGCGAGGACAGCACAGCTTGCGAGGACAGCGCAGCTTGCAAGGAGAGCTCAACTTGCGAGGACAGCTCAACTTGAGAGGACAGCACTACTTGAGAGGACAGCACAAGTTGCGATGATAGCAAAGCTTGCAAGGACAGCACAGCTTGTGAGGACAGCACGGCTAGCGAGGACAGTACGATTTGCGAGGACAGGTCGGCTGGCGAGGACAGCACGGCTTGCGAGGACAGCACGGGTTGCGAGGACAGCACAGGTTGTGAGGACAGCACAGCTTGCGAGGACAGCACAGCTTGCGAGGACATCACTGCTTGTGAGGACAGCACAGCTTGCAAGGACAGCACAGCTTGCGAGGACAGCACAGCTTGCGAGGACAGCACAGATTGCGAGGACAGCTCAACTTGGGAGGACAGCTCAACCTGAGAGGAAAGCTCAACCTGAGAGGACAACTCAGCTAGAGAGGACAGCTCAACTTTAGAGGACAGCTCAACTTGAGAGGACAGCACAACTTGCGAGGACAGCACAACTTGCGAGGACAGCAAAGCTTGCGAGGACAGCAAAGCTTGTGAGGACAGCACGGCTTGCAAGGACAGCACGACTTGCGAGGACAGCACAGCTTGCGAGGACAGCATGGCTTGCAAGGACAGCACGGCTTGCGAGGACAGCACAGCTTGCGAGGAGAGCACAGCATGCGAGGATAGCTCAACTTAAGAGGACAGCTGAACTTCAGAGGACAGCTCAACTTCAGAGGACAGCTTAACTTGAGAGGACAGCTCAACTTCAGAGGGCAGCTCAACTTGAGAGGACAGCTCAACTTGAGAGGACAGCTCATCCAGAGAGGACAGCTCATCTAGAGAGGACAGCTCAACATCAGAGGACAGCTCAACTTGAAGGAGAGGTCAACTTGAGATGACATCTCAACTTGAGAGGACAGCTCAACTTGAGAGGACAGCTCAACTAGAGAGGACAGCTCAACTAGAGAGGACAGCTCAACTAGAGAGGACAGCTCAACTAGGGAAGACAGCTGAACTAGAGAGGACAGCTCAACTAGAGAGGACAGATCAACTAGAGAAGACAGCTCAACTTGAGAGGACAGCTTAACTTTAGAGGACAGCTCAACTTGAGAGGACAGCTCAACTTGAGAGGACAGCTCAACTTGAGAGGACAGCTCAACCTGAGATGACAGCTCAACTTGAGAGGACAGCTCAACTTGAGAGGACAGCTCAACTTGAGAGGACAGCTCAACTAGAGAGGACAGCTCAACTAGAGAGGACAGCTCAACTTGAGAGGACAGCACAACTTGCGAGGACAGCACAACTTGTGCGGACAGCACAGCTTGCACCGACAGCAAAGCTTGCACCGACAGCAAAGCTTGCAAGGACAGCACGGCTTGCTAAGACAGCACGGATTGCGACGACAGCACGGCTTGCGAGGACAGCACGGCTTGCGAGGACAGCACAGCTTGAGAGAGCAGCACAGCTTGCAGGGACAGCACAGCTTGCGAGGACAACACAGGTTGCGGGGACAGCACAGCTTGCGGGGACAGCACAGCTTGCGGGGACAGCACACCTTGCGGGGACAGCACAGATTGCGAGGACAGCTCAACTTGAGAGGACAGCTCAACCTGAGAGGAAAGCTCAACCTGAGAGGACAGCTCAACTAGAGAGGACAGCTCAACTTTAGAGGACAGCTCAACTTGAGAGGACAATTCAACTTGAGAGGACAGCTCAACTTGAGAGGGCAGCTCAACTTGAGAGGGCAGCTCAACTTCAGAGGGCAGTTCAACTTCAGAGGGCAGCTCAGCTTGAGATGGCAGCTCAACTTGAGAGGGCAGCTCAACTTGAGAGGACAGCTCAATTTGAGAGGACAGCACAACTTGAGAGGACAGCACAACTTGCGAGGACAGCACAACTTGGGAGGACACCACAGCTTGCGCCGACAGCAAAGCCTGCACAGACAGCAAAGCTTGCAAGGACCACACGGCTTGCGAGGACAGCACGGATTGCGACGACAGCACGGCTTGCGAGGACAGCACGGCTTGCGAGGACAGCACAGGTTGCGAGAGCAGCTCAACTTGAGAGGACAGGTCAACTTAAAAGGGCAGCTCAACTTCAGAGGGCAGGTCAACTTGAGAGGGCAGCTCAACTTGAGAACGCAGCTCAACTTGAGAGGGCAGCTCAACTTGAGTGTACAGCTCAACTTGAGAGGAAATCTCATCTTGAGAGGACAGCTCAACTTGAGAGGACAGCTCAACTTAAAAGGGCAGCTCAACTTCAGAGGGCAGCTCAACTTGAGAGGGCAGCTCAACTTGATAGGGCAGCTCAACTTGAGAGGACAGCTCAACTTGAGAGGACAGCTCAACTAGAGAGGACAGCACAACTTAAGAGGACAGCTCAACTTAAGAGGACAGCTCAACTTAAAAGGGCAGCTCAACTTCAGAGGGCAGCTCAACTTGAGAGGGCAGCTCAACTTGAGAGGGCAGCTCAACTTGAGAGGGCAGCTCAACTTGAGTGTACAGCTCAACTTGAGAGGACAGCTCAACTAGAGAGGACAGCTCATCTTGAGAGGATAGCTCAACTTGAGAGGACAGCTCAACTTAAGAGGAGAGCTCAACTTAAAAGGGCAGCTCAACTTCAGAGGGCAGCTCAACTTGAGAGGGCAGCTCAACTTGATAGGGCAGCTCAACTTGAGAGGACAGCTCAACTTGAGAGGACAGCTCAACTAGAGAGGACAGCTCAACTAGAGAGGACAGCTCAACTAGAGAGGACAGCTCAACTAGGAAAGACAGCTGAACTAGAGAGGACAGCTCAACTAGAGAGGACAGATCAACTAGAGAAGACAGCTCAACTTGAGAGGACAGCTTAACTTTATAGGACAGCTCAACTTGAGAGGACAGCTCAACTTCAGAGGACAGCTCAACTTGAGAGGACAGCTCAACCTGAGATGACAGCTCAACTTGAGAGGACAGCTCAACTTGCGAGGGCAGCTCAACTTCAGAGGGCAGCTCAACTTGAGAGGACAGCTCAACTTGCGAGGACAGCACAACTTGTGCGGACAGCACAGCTTGCACCGACAGCAAAGCTTGCACCGACAGCAAAGCTTGCAAGGACAGCACGGCTTGCTAAGACAGCACGGATTGCGACGACAGCACGGCTTGCGAGGACAGCACGGCTTGCGCGGACAGCACAGCTTGAGAGAGCAGCACAGCTTGCAGGGACAGCACAGCTTGCGAGGACAACACAGGTTGCGGGGACAGCACAGCTTGCGGGGACAGCACAGCTTGCGGGGACAGCACACCTTGCGGGGACAGCACAGATTGCGAGGACAGCTCAACTTGAGAGGACAGCTCAACCTGAGAGGAAAGCTCAACCTGAGAGGACAGCTCAACTAGAGAGGACAGCTCAACTTTAAAGGACAGCTCAACTTGAGAGGACAATTCAACTTGAGAGGACAGCTCAACTTGAGAGGGCAGCTCAACTTGAGAGGGCCGCTCAACTTCAGAGGGCAGCTCAACTTCAGAGGGCAGCTCAGCTTGAGAGGGCAGCTCAACTTGAGAGGGCAGCTCAACTTGAGAGGACAGCTCAATTTGAGAGGACAGCACAACTTGAGAGGACAGCACAACTTGCGAGGACAGCACAACTTGGGAGGACACCACAGCTTGCGCCGACAGCAAAGCTTGCACTGACAGCAAAGCTTGCAAGGACAGCACGGCTTGCGAGGACAGCACGGATTGCGACGACAGCACGGCTTGCGAGGACAGCACGGCTTGCGAGGACAGCACAGGTTGCGAGAGCAGCTCAACTTGAGAGGACAGGTCAACTTAAAAGGGCAGCTCAACTTCAGAGGGCAGCTCAACTTGAGAGGGCAGCTCAACTTGAGAACGCAGCTCAACTTGAGAGGGCAGCTCAACTTGAGTGTACAGCTCAACTTGAGAGGAAATCTCATCTTGAGAGGACAGCTCAACTTGAGAGGACAGCTCAACTTAAAAGGGCAGCTCAACTTCAGAGGGCAGCTCAACTTGAGAGGGCAGCTCAACTTGATAGGGCAGCTCAACTTGAGAGGACAGCTCAACTTGAGAGGACAGCTCAACTAGAGAGGACAGCACAACTTAAGAGGACAGCTCAACTTAAAAGGGCAGCTCAACTTCAGAGGGCAGCTCAACTTGAGAGGGCAGCTCAACTTGAGAGGGCAGCTCAACTTGAGAGGGCAGCTCAACTTGAGTGGGCAGCTCAACTTGAGAGGGTAGCTCAACTTGAGTGTACAGCTCAACTTGAGAGGAAATCTCAAGCTGAGAGGACACCTCAACCTGAGAGGACAGCTCAACTTGAGAGGACAGTCCAACTGTAGAGGACAGCAGAACTGTAGAGGACAGCAGAACTGTAGAGGACAGCTCAACTTGAGAGGACACCTCAACTTGAGAGGACAGCTCAACTTGAGAGGACAGCTCAACTTGAGAGGACAGCTCAACTTGAGAGGCCAGCACTACTTGAGAGGAAAGCACAACTTGCGAGGACAGCACAACTTGCGAGGACAGCAAAGCTTGCGAGAACAGCACAGCTTGCCAGGACAGCACGGCTTTCTAGGACAGCACAGCTTGAGAGAAAACCACAGCCTGCGAGGACAGCACAGCTTGCGAGGACAGCACAGCTTGCGAGAGCAGCACAGCTTGCAGGGACAGCACAGCTTGCGAGGACAGCACAGCTTGTGGGGACAGCACAGCTGGCGGGGACAGCACAGCTTGCGGGGACGGCACAGCTTGCGGGGACGGCACAGCTTGCGGGGTCAGCACAGCTTGTGGGGACAGCACAGCTTGCGGGGACAGCACACCTTGCGGGGACAGCACAGATTGCGAGGACAGCTCAACTTGGGAGGACAGCTCAACCTGAGAGGAAAGCTCAACCTGAGAGGACAACTCAGCTAGAGAGGACAGCTCAACTTTAGAGGACAGCTCAACTTGAGAGGACAGCACAACTTGCGAGGACAGCACAACTTGCGAGGACAGCAAAGCTTGCGAGGACAGCAAAGCTTGTGAGGACAGCACGGCTTGCAAGGACAGCACGACTTGCGAGGACAGCACAGCTTGCGAGGACAGCATGGCTTGCAAGGACAGCACGGCTTGCGAGGACAGCACAGCTTGCGAGGAGAGCACAGCATGCGAGGATAGCTCAACTTAAGAGGACAGCTGAACTTCAGAGGACAGCTCAACTTCAGAGGACAGCTTAACTTGAGAGGACAGCTCAACTTCAGAGGGCAGCTCAACTTGAGAGGACAGCTCAACTTGAGAGGACAGCTCATCCAGAGAGGACAGCTCATCTAGAGAGGACAGCTCAACATCAGAGGACAGCTCAACTTGAAGGAGAGGTCAACTTGAGATGACATCTCAACTTGAGAGGACAGCTCAACTTGAGAGGACAGCTCAACTAGAGAGGACAGCTCAACTAGAGAGGACAGCTCAACTAGAGAGGACAGCTCAACTAGGGAAGACAGCTGAACTAGAGAGGACAGCTCAACTAGAGAGGACAGATCAACTAGAGAAGACAGCTCAACTTGAGAGGACAGCTTAACTTTAGAGGACAGCTCAACTTGAGAGGACAGCTCAACTTGAGAGGACAGCTCAACTTGAGAGGACAGCTCAACCTGAGATGACAGCTCAACTTGAGAGGACAGCTCAACTTGAGAGGACAGCTCAACTTGAGAGGACAGCTCAACTAGAGAGGACAGCTCAACTAGAGAGGACAGCTCAACTTGAGAGGACAGCACAACTTGCGAGGACAGCACAACTTGTGCGGACAGCACAGCTTGCACCGACAGCAAAGGTTGCACCGACAGCAAAGCTTGCAAGGACAGCACGGCTTGCTAAGACAGCACGGATTGCGACGACAGCACGGCTTGCGAGGACAGCACGGCTTGCGAGGACAGCACAGCTTGAGAGAGCAGCACAGCTTGCAGGGACAGCTTAGCTTGCGAGGACAACACAGGTTGCGGGGACAGCACAGCTTGCGGGGACAGCACAGCTTGCGGGGACAGCACACCTTGCGGGGACAGCACAGATTGCGAGGACAGCTCAACTTGAGAGGACAGCTCAACCTGAGAGGAAAGCTCAACCTGAGAGGACAGCTCAACTAGAGAGGACAGCTCAACTTTAGAGGACAGCTCAACTTGAGAGGACAATTCAACTTGAGAGGACAGCTCAACTTGAGAGGGCAGCTCAACTTGAGAGGGCAGCTCAACTTCAGAGGGCAGTTCAACTTCAGAGGGCAGCTCAGCTTGAGATGGCAGCTCAACTTGAGAGGGCAGCTCAACTTGAGAGGACAGCTCAATTTGAGAGGACAGCACAACTTGAGAGACAGCACAACTTGCGAGGACAGCACAACTTGGGAGGACACCACAGCTTGCGCCGACAGCAAAGCCTGCACAGACAGCAAAGCTTGCAAGGACAGCACGGCTTGCGAGGACAGCACGGATTGCGACGACAGCACGGCTTGCGAGGACAGCACGGCTTGCGAGGACAGCACAGGTTGCGAGAGCAGCTCAACTTGAGAGGACAGGTCAACTTAAAAGGGCAGCTCAACTTCAGAGGGCAGGTCAACTTGAGAGGGCAGCTCAACTTGAGAACGCAGCTCAACTTGAGAGGGCAGCTCAACTTGAGTGTACAGCTCAACTTGAGAGGAAATCTCATCTTGAGAGGACAGCTCAACTTGAGAGGACAGCTCAACTTAAAAGGGCAGCTCAACTTCAGAGGGCAGCTCAACTTGAGAGGGCAGCTCAACTTGATAGGGCAGCTCAACTTGAGAGGACAGCTCAACTTGAGAGGACAGCTCAACTAGAGAGGACAGCACAACTTAAGAGGACAGCTCAACTTAAGAGGACAGCTCAACTTAAAAGGGCAGCTCAACTTCAGAGGGCAGCTCAACTTGAGAGGGCAGCTCAACTTGAGAGGGCAGCTCAACTTGAGAGGGCAGCTCAACTTGAGTGTACAGCTCAACTTGAGAGGACAGCTCAACTAGAGAGGACAGCTCATCTTGAGAGGATAGCTCAACTTGAGAGGACAGCTCAACTTAAGAGGAGAGCTCAACTTAAAAGGGCAGCTCAACTTCAGAGGGCAGCTCAACTTGAGAGGGCAGCTCAACTTGAGAGGGCAGCTCAACTTGAGAGGGCAGCTCAACTTGAGTGTACAGCTCAACTTGAGAGGACAGCTCAACTAGAGAGGACAGCTCAACTAGAGAGGACAGCTCAACTAGAGAGGACAGCTCAACTAGGAAAGACAGCTGAACTAGAGAGGACAGCTCAACTAGAGAGGACAGATCAACTAGAGAAGACAGCTCAACTTGAGAGGACAGCTTAACTTTAGAGGACAGCTCAACTTGAGAGGACAGCTCAACTTCAGAGGACAGCTCAACTTGAGAGGACAGCTCAACCTGAGATGACAGCTCAACTTGAGAGGACAGCTCAACTTGCGAGGGCAGCTCAACTTCAGAGGGCAGCTCAACTTGAGAGGACAGCTCAACTTGCGAGGACAGCACAACTTGTGCGGACAGCACAGCTTGCACCGACAGCAAAGCTTGCACCGACAGCAAAGCTTGCAAGGACAGCACGGCTTGGTAAGACAGCACGGATTGCGACGACAGCACGGCTTGCGAGGACAGCACGGCTTGCGCGGACAGCACAGCTTGAGAGAGCAGCACAGCTTGCAGGGACAGCACAGCTTGCGAGGACAACACAGGTTGCGGGGACAGCACAGCTTGCGGGGACAGCACAGCTTGCGGGGACAGCACACCTTGCGGGGACAGCACAGATTGCGAGGACAGCTCAACTTGAGAGGACAGCTCAACCTGAGAGGAAAGCTCAACCTGAGAGGACAGCTCAACTAGAGAGGACAGCTCAACTTTAAAGGACAGCTCAACTTGAGAGGACAATTCAACTTGAGAGGACAGCTCAACTTGAGAGGGCAGCTCAACTTGAGAGGGCAGCTCAACTTCAGAGGGCAGCTCAACTTCAGAGGGCAGCTCAGCTTGAGAGGGCAGCTCAACTTGAGAGGGCAGCTCAACTTGAGAGGACAGCTCAATTTGAGAGGACAGCACAACTTGAGAGGACAGCACAACTTGCGAGGACAGCACAACTTGGGAGGACACCACAGCTTGCGCCGACAGCAAAGCTTGCACTGACAGCAAAGCTTGCAAGGACAGCACGGCTTGCGAGGACAGCACGGATTGCGACGACAGCACGGCTTGCGAGGACAGCACGGCTTGCGAGGACAGCACAGGTTGCGAGAGCAGCTCAACTTGAGAGGACAGGTCAACTTAAAAGGGCAGCTCAACTTCAGAGGGCAGCTCAACTTGAGAGGGCAGCTCAACTTGAGAACGCAGCTCAACTTGAGAGGGCAGCTCAACTTGAGTGTACAGCTCAACTTGAGAGGAAATCTCATCTTGAGAGGACAGCTCAACTTGAGAGGACAGCTCAACTTAAAAGGGCAGCTCAACTTCAGAGGGCAGCTCAACTTGAGAGGTCAGCTCAACTTGATAGGGCAGCTCAACTTGAGAGGACAGCTCAACTTGAGAGGACAGCTCAACTAGAGAGGACAGCACAACTTAAGAGGACAGCTCAACTTAAAAGGGCAGCTCAACTTCAGAGGGCAGCTCAACTTGAGAGGGCAGCTCAACTTGAGAGGGCAGCTCAACTTGAGAGGGCAGCTCAACTTGAGTGGGCAGCTCAACTTGAGAGGGTAGCTCAACTTGAGTGTACAGCTCAACTTGAGAGGAAATCTCAAGCTGAGAGGACACCTCAACCTGAGAGGACAGCTCAACTTGAGAGGACAGTCCAACTGTAGAGGACAGCAGAACTGTAGAGGACAGCAGAACTGTAGAGGACAGCTCAACTTGAGAGGACACCTCAACTTGAGAGGACAGCTCAACTTGAGAGGACAGCTCAACTTGAGAGGACAGCTCAACTTGAGAGGACAGCTCAACTCGAGAGGACAGCACAACTTGAGAGGACAGCACAACTTGCGAGGACAGCACAACTTGCGAGGACAGCAAAGCTTGCGAGGACAGCAAAGCTTGTGTGGACAGCAAAACTTGTGAGGACAGCACGGCTTGCGAGGACAGCAAGGCTTGCGTGAACAGCATGGCTTCCGAGGACAGCACGGCTTGCGAGGACAGCACGGCTTGTGAGGACAGCATGGCTTGCGAGGACAGCACGGCTTGCGAGGACAGCTCGGCTTGCTAGGACAGCACAGCTTGCGAGGACAGCACAGCTTGCGAGGACAGCACAGCTTGCGAGGACAGCACAGCTTGCGATGACAGCACAACTTGCGAGGACAGCACGGCTTGCGAGGACAGCTCAACTTGAGAGGACAGCTCAACTTGAGAGGACAGCTCAACTTGAGAGGACAGCTCAACCTGAGAGGACAGCTCAACTTGAGAGGGACAGCTTAACTTGAGAGGACAGCTCAACTTGAGAGGGCAGCTCAACTTGAGAGGACAGCTCAACTTGAGAGGACAGCTCATCTACAGAGGACAGCTCATCTAGAGAGGACAGCTCAACATCAGAGGACAGCTCAACTTGAAGGAGAGTTCAACTTGAGAGGACATCTCAACTTGAGAGGACAGCTCAACTTGAGAGGACAGCTCAACTTGAGAGGACAGCTCAACTAGAGAGGGCAGCTCATCTTGAGAGGACAGCTCAACTTGAGAGGACAGCTCAACTTGAGAGGACAGCTCAACTTGGGAGGGCAGCTCAACTTGAGAGGGCAGCTCAACTTGAGAGGGCAGCTCAACTTGAGAGGGCAGCTCAACTTGAGAGGAAATCTCAACCTGAGAGGACACCTCAACCTGAGAGGACAGCTCAACTTGAGAGGACAGTCCAACTGTAGAGGACAGCTCAACTGTAGAGGACAGCTCAACTTGAGAGGACAGCTCAACTTGAGAGGACAGCACAACTTGCGAGGACAGCACAACTTGCGAGGACAGCAAAGCTTGCGAGGACAGCAAAGCTTGAGAGGACAGCAAAGTTTGTGATGACAGCATGGCTTGCGAGGACAGCAAGGCTTGCGTGGACAGCACGTCTTCCGAGGACAGCACGGCTTGCGAGGACAGCACGGCTTGCGAGGACAGCACAGCTTGCGAGGACAGCACGGCTTGCAAGGACAGCACGGCTTGCAAGGACAGCACAGCTTGCGATGACAGCACAACTTGCGAGGACAGCACGGCTTGCGAGGACAGCTCAACTTGAGAGGACAGCTCAACTTGAGAGGACAGCTCAACTTGAGAGGACAGCTCAACCTGAGAGGACAGCTCAACTTGAGAGGACAGCTTAACTTGAGAGGACAGCTCAACTTGAGAGGGCAGCTCAACTTGAGAGGACAGCTCAACTTGAGAGGACAGCTCATCTACAGAGGACAGCTCATCTAGAGAGGACAGCTCAACATCAGAGGACAGCTCAACTTGAAGGAGAGGTCAACTTGAGAGGACATCTCAACTTGAGAGGACAGCTCAACTTGAGAGGACAGCTCAACTTGAGAGGACAGCTCAACTAGAGAGGGCTGCTCATCTTGAGAGGACAGCTCAACTTGAGAGGACAGCTCAACTTGAGAGGACAGCTCAACTTGGGAGGGCAGCTCAACTTGAGAGGGCAGCTCAACTTGAGAGGGCAGCTCAACTTGAGAGGGCAGCTCAACTTGAGAGGAAATCTCAACCTGAGAGGACACCTCAACCTGAGAGGACAGCTCAACTTGAGAGGACAGTCCAACTGTAGAGGACAGCTCAACTGTAGAGGACAGCTCAACTTGAGAGGACAGCTCAACTTGAGAGGACAGCACAACTTGCGAGGACAGCACAACTTGCGAGGACAGCAAAGCTTGCGAGGACAGCAAAGCTTGAGAGGACAGCAAAGTTTGTGATGACAGCATGGCTTGCGAGGACAGCAAGGCTTGCGTGGACAGCACGTCTTCCGAGGACAGCACGGCTTGCGAGGACAGCACGGCTTGCGAGGACAGCACAGCTTGCGAGGACAGCACGGCTTGCAAGGACAGCACGGCTTGCAAGGACAGCATGGCTTGCGAGGACAGCACGGCTTGCAAGGACAGCTCATTTTGAGAGGACAGCTCAACTTGAGAGGACAGCTCAACTTGAGAGGACAGCTCAACTTGAGTGGACAGCTTAACTTGAGAGGACAGCTCAACTTGAGAGGACAGCTCAACTTGAGAGGACAGCTCATCTAGAGAGGACAGCTCATCTGGAGAAGACAGCTCATCTAGAGAGGACAGCTCAACATCAGAGGACAGCTCAACTTGAAGGAGAGGTCAACTTAAGAGGACATCTCAACTTGAGAGGACAGCTCAACTTGAGAGGACAGCTTAACTTGAGAGGACAGCTCAACTTCAGAGGACAGCTCAACTTCAGAGGACAGCTCAAGTTGAGAGGACAGCTCAACTAGAGAAGACAGCGCAACTTGAGAGGTCAGCTCAAGTTGAGAGGACAGCTCAAGTTGAGAGGACAGCTCAACTTGAGAGGACAGCTCAACTTGAGAGGACAGCTCAAGTTGAGAGGACAGCTCAACTTGAGAGGGACAGCTCAACTTGAGAAGACAGCTCAACTTGAGAGGACGGCACAACATGAAAGGACAGCACAACTTGAGAGGACAGCTCAACTTGACAGGACAGCTCAACTTGAGAGGACAGCTCAGCCTGAGAGGACAGCTTAACTTGAGAGGACAGCTCAACTTGAGAGGACAGCACTACTTGAGAGGAAAGCACAACTTGCGAGGACAGCAAAGCTTGTGAGGACAGCACAGCTTGCCGGGACAGCACGGCTTTCTAGGACAGCACAGCTTGCGAGGACAGCACAGCTTGTGAGGACTGCACAGCTTGCGAGGGCAGCACAGCTTGCGAGGACAGCACAGCTTGCAAGGACAGCACGGCTTGTGAGGACAGCACAGCTTGCGAGGACAGCACAGCTTGTGAGGACAGCACAGCTTGCGAGGACAGCACAGTTTGCGAGGACAGCACAGCTTGCGAGGACAGCACTGCTTGATAGGACAGCTCAACTTGAGAGAACAGCTCAACTTGTGAGGACAGCTCAACGTGAGAGAACAGCTCAACTAGAGAGGACAGCTCAACTTGAGAGGACAGCTCAACTTGAGAGGACAGCACAACTTGCGAGGACAGCACAACTTGCGAGGACAGCAAAGCTTGTGAGGACAGCAAAGCTTGAGAGGACAGCAAAGTTTGTGATGACAGCACGGCTTGCGAGGACAGCACGCCTTTCCAGGACAGCACGGCTTGCAAGGACAGCACGGCTTGCGTGGACAGCACGGCGTGTGAGGACAGCACGGGTTGCGAGGACAGCACGGGTTGCGAGGACAGCACGGCAAGCGAGGACAGCATGGCTTGCGAGGACAGCACAGGTTGTGAGGACAGGACAGATTGCGAGGACAGCAAAGCTTTCAAGGACAGCACAGCTTCCGAGGACAGCACAGCTTCCGAGGACAGCAAAGCTTCCGATGACAGCACAGCTTGCGAGGACAGCACAGCTTGCGTGGACAGCACAGCTTGCGAAGACAGCACAGCTTGCAAGGACTGCACAGCTTGCGAGGAGAGCACATCTTGTGAGGACAGCACAGCTTGCGAGGACAGCACAGCTTGCGAGGACAGCACAGATTGCGAGGACAGCAAAGCTTG